>NW_027489335.1:26929-52985 GCF_050948215.1 Halictus rubicundus | reverse complement strand
AGTCGAAATCGTGATTTCTGCTACAATTCGGTGGTTTTCGATCATTTTCGTTCGTTTTCATGCAAATTAAGCGTTTCGCGTAGAGAATCGCTGATTCTGCGATATTCTAGTCGAAATCGTGATTTCTGCTACAATTCGGTGGTTTTCGATCATTTTCGTTCGTTTTCATGCAAATTAAGCGTTTCGCGTAGAGAATCGCTGATTCTGCGATAAACTAGTCGAAATCGTGGTTTCTGCTCCAATTCGGTGGTTTTCGATCATTTTCGTTCGTTTTCATGCAAATTAAGCGTTTCGCGTAGAGAATCGCTGATTCTGCGATAAACTAGTCCAAATCGTGGTTTCTGCTACAATTCGGTGGTTTTCGATCATTTTCGTTCGTTTTCATGCAAATTAAGCGTTTCGCGTAGAGAATCGCTGATTCTGCGATAAACTAGTCGAAATCGTGGTTTCTGCTACAATTCGGTGGTTTTCGATCGTTTTCGTTCGTTTTCATGAAAATTAAGCGTTTCGCGTAGAGAATCGCTGATTCTGCGATATTCTAGTCGAAATCGTGATTTCTGCTACAATTCGGTGGATTTCGATCATTTTCGTTCGTTTTCATGCAAATTAAGCGTTTCGCGTAGAGAATCGCTGATTCTGCGATATTCTAGTCGAAATCGTGATTTCTGCTACAATTCGGTGGTTTTCGATCATTTTCGTTCGTTTTCATGCAAATTAAGCGTTTCGCGTAGAGAATCGCTGATTCTGCGATAAACTAGTCGAAATCGTGGTTTCTGCTCCAATTTGGTGGTTTTCGATCATTTTCGTTCGTTTTCATGCAAATTAAGCGTTCGCGTAGAGAATCGCTGATTCTGCGATAAACTAGTCGAAATCGTGGTTTCTGCTCCAATTTGGTGGTTTTCGATCATTTTCGTTCGTTTTCATGCAAATTAAGCGTTTCGCGTAGAGAATCGCTGATTCTGCGATAAACTAGTCGAAATCGTGGTTTCTGCTACAATTCGGTGGTTTTCGATCGTTTTCGTTCGTTTTCATGAAAATTAAGCGTTTCGCGTAGAGAATCGCTGATTCTGCGATATTCTAGTCGAAATGGTGATTTCTGCTACAATTCGGTGGTTTTCGATCATTTTCGTTCGTTTTCATGCAAATTAGCGTTTCGCGTAGAGAATCGCTGATTCTGCGATATTGTAGTCGAAATCGTGATTTCTGCTACAATTCGGTGGTTTTCGATCACTTTCGTTCGTTTTCATGAAAATTAAGCGTTTCGCGTAGAGAATCGCTGATTCTGCGATAAACTAGTCGAAATCGTGGTTTCTGCTACAATTCGGTGGTTTTTCGATCGTTTTCGTTCGTTTTCATGAAATTAAGCGTTTCGCGTAGAGAATCGCTGATTCTGCGATATTCTAGTCGAAATCGTGATTTCTGCTACAATTCGGTGGTTTTCGATCATTTTCGTTCGTTTTCATGAAAATTAAGCGTTTCGCGTAGAGAATCGCTGATTCTGCGATATTCTAGTCGAAATCGTGATTTCTGCTACAATTCGGTGGATTTCGATCATTTTCGTTCGTTTTCATGCAAATTAAGCGTTTCGCGTAGAGAATCGCTGATTCTGCGATAAACTAGTCGAAATCGTGATTTCTGCTACAATTCGGTGGTTTTCGATCATTTCGTTCGTTTTCATGCAAATTAAGCGTTTTCGCGTAGAGAATCGCTGATTCTGCGATATTCTAGTCGAAATCGTGATTTCTGCTACAATTCGGTGGATTTCGATCATTTTCGTTCGTTTTCATGCAAATTAAGCGTTTCGCGTAGAGAATCGCTGATTCTGCGATAAACTAGTCGAAATCGTGGTTTCTGCTCCAATTCGGTGGTTCTCGATCATTTCGTTCGTTTTCATGCAAATTAAGCGTTTCGCGTAGAGAATCGCTGATTCTGCGATAAACTAGTCGAAATCGTGATTTCTGCTACAATTCGGTGGTTTTCGATCGTTTCGTTCGTTTTCAAGAAAATTAAGCGTTTCGCGTAGAGAATCGCTGATTCTGCGATAAACTAGTCGAAATCGTGATTTCTGCTACAATTCGGTGGTTTTCGATCGTTTTCGTTCGTTTTCATGAAAATTAAGCGTTTCGCGTAGACAATCGCTGATTCTGCGATATTCTAGTCGAAATCGTGATTTCTGCTACAATGCGGTGGTTTTCGATCATTTTCGTTTGTTTTCGTGCAAATTAAGCGTTTCGCGTAGAGAATCGCTGATTCTGCGATAAACTAGTCGAAATCGTGGTTTCTGCTCCAATTCGGTGGTTTTCGATCATTTTCGTTCGTTTTCATGCAAATTAAGCGTTTCGCGTAGAGAATCGCTGATTCTGCGATAAACTAGTCGAAATCGTGGTTTCTGCTCCAATTCGGTGGTTTTCGATCATTTTCGTTCGTTTTCATGCATATTAAGCGTTTCGCGTAGAGAATCGCTGATTCTGCGATAAACTAGTCGAAATCGTGATTTCTGCTACAATTCGGTGGTTTTCGATCGTTTTCGTTCGTTTTCAAGAAAATTAAGCGTTTCGCGTAGAGAATCGCTGATTCTGCGATAAACTAGTCGAAATCGTGATTTCTGCTACAATTCGGTGGTTTTCGATCGTTTTCGTTCGTTTTCATGAAAATTAAGCGTTTCGCGTAGACAATCGCTGATTCTGCGATATTCTAGTCGAAATCGTGGTTTCTGCTACAATTCGGTGGTTTTCGATCGTTTTCGTTCGTTTTCAAGAAAATTAAGCGTTTCGCGTAGAGAATCGCTGATTCTGCGATAAACTAGTCGAAATCGTGATTTCTGCTACAATTCGGTGGATTTCGATCATTTTCGTTCGTTTTCATGCAAATTAAGCGTTTCGCGTAGAGAATCGCTGATTCTGCGATAAACTAGTCGAAATCGTGATTTCTGCTACAATTCGGTGGTTTTCGATCGTTTGTGACGTTGTCCGAACGACAACGTTGGAATTAGTTGTAAGTTAGTCATAAGTTATTATAAAATCATAATTTATTAACATTAAGAGTAGATTAGCTCTTCGCGTTCCCCCACTCCAAACATTCCATAAGCGATGTTTTGAAACGCGCTGTACCTGAAACAACGTATAGTGACATATCACATTCATATAAATCATATATAATTTAAACGGAACACATAATACTAACCTTATCGAGTCGACAAATAATCGATGCCTACGCCTATGGAATCGTTGGAATAAATAATACTTACGTTACGAATCGCTGAAACAAACAATAATGCATATTAGTTTGATTAACATATTAATAATCATATTATATAATTTACATATAATAATCGGTACCTACGCCTATGGAATCTCCAGAACAAATAATACTTACGTTAATGAATCGCTGAAACAAACAATAAGTTATATTAGTTCGATTAAATATTAATAATCGCATTATATATATAATATAAAAGAAGTAATACTTACGCCTATGAAACCGGCAAGAGAAACAATACTCACGCTATGAGTTGCTGAAACAAACGATAATCATATTAGTTCAATTAAATATTTAACAATCACATCATATGTTCAATATAAATAATTGATACGTACGCCTATGCGATCGTCAGAATAGATAATACTTACGCCTATGAAACCGCTGAAACAAAGAAGATATATAAATTCATTCAAATGTTTATTAGTACAATTATAAAATCGAAGTAGAATTATTGATACTTACGCCAATGAGATCTCCGGAAGAATACTTGCGCCTATGGGAACCTGAAACAAAGAATAATCGCATTAATTCAATAGAATAATTAAAACTAAGGATATTCATTGTTATAAACAATACTCACCTCTATGAATAATCACTAGAGTTAATAATACTTACCTTTATAAATTATACTTACCTACGAAAAAGCACTAGAACACACACAAATAGTGATTACAAACGGTTAATAAATAATAACTATAATTACAATTACAAACATTTACAAATTGAAATAAATAATATTTACAACCGAAATAAATACTATTTACAATTCAAGCAAATAGTATTTACAATTGAAACAAATAATATTTACAAGTTATATATATTCCAAATACATAATAATTACAATTCAGGTAAATATTATCTACAGTTACAAATAATATTTACAATGTCAATAAATAATATTTACAATATAATGTTTACTAATAGAACAAATAATATTTACAATGTAAATAAATAATATTTACAAAAACAAACAATATTTACAAAATAATGTTTACTAATAGAACAAATAATATTTACAATTACAATTTATATAAGAATTATCAGAACAGTCGGAATTAAGTGATCTCATAGAAATAATTCATAATTACGCCAATGGTTTCAATTAGAGAATAATTACGCTTCAGATCTCATGAAATAAGTAATTATTATACAAATTATCATATGTATCAGCAACAGAAATCGCAACTCTGCATCACGAATATTGCAAGATGCGATTAATTAATTATAAGTTAATTATAAGCACTCATCCATTGTAACACGAACACATTAGTTATAAGAATGCGAATATTTTCCGATTCCTATACAATCGAAAACGAAGAAACTGCATATTTAAAAACAATTATTTAATATTGTGAATAATGGAAATTAATTATAACTCGTTAAGCATAATTAATTTCCACGGTAAAAGCCAGTCGAGTTAGAAATTATAACTATTAAACCGTACAAACGTTTAATAGTTACGCCTATGACATTCCAATCGAGACAAACAAGTTACATAACCGAGTGGCGTACGTGACTAAAGGCACGTGGCGATTACATAAGCCAGTGGCCTACGTGACAAATCCGCCTAGCAACAGGCAGTTTTCGATGCTATAAATAGAAGCCGCCGTGCTTGTCTCCCTCTCTTGAGTCTTGGCTTTCGCGACGCACACACATCGTGCAGTTACTCTTCAGATCGCGTCGTGTTCACATCGTAGAAGTGCAGTTCCGCGAGTGATTCTATTTCCATTTCGTTTTCGATTACGATTTCTGATTCCTTTCTTATTCGTTTCCTATTATTATTTCCTTATCCATTACATTAATTTCCTCTTTTATTTTACTGATTATATCGATTTATCCTTATTTTGTTTACTATTTCTTTTCGTATTATCCGAATTACTGTTGTTTATTTCATCATTGTAATTAATGTTATATTATACCGACATCGTTCAGTTCCTATTATATTATATTCCTTTTCGTTATTAAAATTGTGAAGTGAGTGAGAGAGTTTAATATTACATATATATATATTATAATATTCCTTCGACATTTCATTGCCTTTTCTTTTCTTCCTCTTCGATATTATTTCGGAAATACAGTGCGGTTTTACCTCGGTGCTGACGCACCCTGAAGTGTTATTTTTGGTGCAACCCTTCGTTTACCATCCCTTCGCGGACGAATAAATAATTTAATTGAAAGTGCTTGCTATCGCCCCTTTCCGGCCCTCGTTCTAAGGGCGAGGACGGTAACCTTAGTGTTCCGATCCGCGCCGACGAGTGACGAAAGTGCGAGCCCCAAGCATCGGCGTATCGCCAGAATTAGTGGAGTGCACTCGGTACAGTTTTCCCGACCCTCGTTCTAAGGGCGAGGACGATTACCTCGTGTGTCGATCCGCGCCGACGAGTGACGGAATACTTGCCCCAGTGACACATTTTCTCGCGATATTTCGTACTTCCTCCTAGTGTTTCCCTTATTAAATTCCTCGATTCACCCCTTTTCCGAAACAACCCCTATCTCTCTCTCTCTCTCTCTTTCTCTCCCGCACTCCATGCGACGCACCCGCCGAGCCGGGAAGAAATTCCAGCGTGCAAAGCGAGCACGCCTCGCGCACCAGCACCCCTACGATCCATCCGGGCGCGTTCCGCCCCCGGTTCAGGTGGCCACCCTCGCGAGCCACCCCCGCGAAGTTTCCGCGTTGACCGCTCCGCGCTGCCGCGTCGTGTCGGTCCAGCGACTTCCTCCCGGATTCCGGATCACCCTGCGGCCGGCCCAGCAGCCTCCACCGCCGTGGAAACTCGACAGGGTGGAGTTCACCCCCTCATTGCCGCACCTTGAGGACATCTCCATAGACGACCCCCGCTACGACCGATACGTGCTCCTCCGCCGCCGTATCCTGTACCGCCACTTTTAGGCGCCTCTACTCCCCCTCGTAAGCAAGGGAGGTAAGTAGGAGAACAACCCCTTTCCGTTTCCCCTCCCCTTTCGCGCGCGTCGATCCTCGAATCGGGATATCGCCGGATACGGGCCGAGATTAGACGCGGACGTACGTGCCGCGTGGATCAAAGATCGCTCATTCACACACAGTCACTGACAAGGGGTGAGGAGGTCGGTTCAACCCCCTCTCTCATTTTCCCGTCGGAAAACACCCCCTCTGGGACGTGACATTGAAATTTGGCGCAGTCGGTAGGACTAGAAGCGATCCCCGTTAACCCCGGTTAGAACCCCTCGATTCAAATTTGACGCACCCCCCTTCCCTTCTTTTCCTCGATTTTTCTACGCCCTGTACAATTTTTTTTCTTAACGGAATTCTCAATATCTCGACGTTTCCCAGTATCTTCTCGCCTAAAGCGACTCCCTGCTACTCCTAGCACTCTCGAAATCCCCCAAAAATTTTTCTACGCCCTGTACAACCCCTTCGACAACCCCCGAAATTTTACACTTACACCGAGCAACTCAACCCTCCCTCCCTTTCTATCGGTAATCAGAAATCGATCACCTCGCACTGCACTGCACCCTCCCCCAGCATTCACGAATTCTCCCCTGCCAACCCCCAATTCTAATTCGTAATTTATCTAAATCGTCGAAATCGCCAAAATTTTTTTACTCCCCCTTCTTCGCGAGCACATCTCGTGTGGTTTCTCACACATTACCCCGTCCATTTACCCCTCGTACCCCGCGAAATATTTACCCCTTCCGTGTGGTTTTGCCGCACGCTACCCCGTCCATTACCCCTCGTACCCCGTGAACATTTTTATCGTATTAATTACGCCCCCCCTCCGTGTGGTTTTGCCGCACGCTACCCCGTCCATTACCCCTCGTACTCCGTGAACATTTTTTTTGTCGCATTAATTACGCCCCTTCCGTGTGGTTTTGCCGCACGCTACCCCGTCCATTACCCCTTGTACCCCGTGAACATTTTTATCGTATTAATTACTCCCCTTTTCGTGTGGTTTTGCCGCACGCTACCCCGTCCATTCCGCCGCGAACCCCTCGTGCCCCTCTCGCGAAAATTTTTTTCGGCCCCCTTCAAACGTCTACACCCCCCCCCCGCGCGTCATAATTCTCTCTAAATCAGCCCAATTCCAAAAGCCGCGATGGATAATACTAATTCGATACAAGAAACAAATACGACCCCACCCCCGACCCGAGAAGCCCTCCTGGCATACCACCAGGAATTAATTCAACGAGAAGCCGCCCTTCTCGATCAATCCACAACCCTCGAAACGGCAAAACTCGCGCACGAATCAGAAGCCCGCGCACAACGAGACGAAATCAGAGCAATGCGTCGCGAACTCCGTGAATTAAGATTAACCAGCCTCGACTCAAGCAGCACCCGTTTCTCCCCCCGTTCAAATTCAACCCCCTACGGCGAAACCCCGCACCCCGACCCCGCGAACTTCATTCTTAAACAAGCGGTAGAATTCGTACCCACATTCGACGGTAGTAATTTAACCGTGCTACAATTCGTCCGAGCATGTAAACGCGCACGCGAAGTAGTTCCCCCACACGTCGAACGCACCCTAACGAAACTAATTTGCAATAAACTCCGCGGCCGCGCCTACGCCGCGATCGAGGACGAAGATTTCTCGACGATCTCAGGATTATGTAATCGTCTCAAAAATATATTAGGCCCCCACCGATTCGTCGAGCAATACCGTGGAGATTTAGCCAGTATTGTTCAGGGCTCCAACGAGCACGTCATAGATTTTATAACGCGTGTAAAGGACCTCCGGACTGCCATCCTAGAATGCGATCGAATCAACCCCGACGACGAAGAAGTAGACGAGCTCACAAAAGAATCTTTTATTCGAGGATTAATCCCCCCCCTCCGAGCGGAAGTCCGCCCCTTCAGAAACGAAAAGCTACGTACAGTATTCAACGAAGCAATGTCCGCATACCGTCAGTATGAACTCGACATAGCGCGATACGGGAACACATTCCGCGACGAATATAGGCATACGAAACTTAGCGAAACCTCAAACCGCACCCCAGAACGCCGGTATTACAACAATTCCCCACGACCCCCACCCCCGCGTCAAGAACCACGGCACCCCACTCACGACTCTTACCCCCGAAACGCGTCCCCACCCCTTCGACCACCCCATCATTACGAACCCCCATGGCGTGACGAGCGCCCCGCGCCTAACCCCCACCGCGAAAACCGCGAGCCCTTCCCAACGGAAGCCCCAAAACATTGCCGGTACTGCCAACGTGCCGGCCACGATATCCACGAATGCCGCCGTCGCGAATATAACAATAACCCGAAACAGGGAAACGATTCCGGCCTCCCGAGCAATCTGTCGCCGTCCCGAGAGGCCCCACCCGCGTAAAAACCGACGACAAACCCCTTCAAAAATCAATTCACTACGTCTCCGCGCTAAATCAAAAATACGATTTCGATTCGGATTCCTCTTCAGTAATCTCTCATGCTCGCACGAACCGCTCGTGCGAGACGATCAATAATGATCACTCCGCGCTAATTCTAAATTCCGAACGAGATTCGGTCAATTCTCCTCTAAATCCTCAGGCTCGCACGAACCGCTCGTGTGAGACGATCGGAAATGATCACGTCGCGAAAATTCTAAAATCCGAACGAGATTCGGTCAATTCTCTCCTAAATCCTCAGGCTCACACGGACCGCCCGTGTGAGACGATCGAAAACGATCACTTCGCGCTCTCCCTAAATCCCGAACAAGATTCGGTCAATTCTTCGCAAATCCCTCAGGCTCATACGGACCGCCCGTGTGAGACGATCGAAAACGATCACTCCGCGTTAATTAAAAATCCCGAACAAGATTCGGTCGACAATTCACAAATCTCTCAGGCTCACACGGACCGCCCGTGTGAGACGATCGAAAACGATCACTTCGCGCTTATTAAAAATCCCGAACAAGATTCGGTCGATTCTTCGCTAACCCCTCAGGCTCACACGAACCGCTCGTGTGAGACGATCGAAAACGATCACTTCGCGCTTATTAAAAATCCCGAACAAGATTCGGTCGATTCTTCGCTAACCCCACAGGCTCACACGGACCGCCCGTGTGAGACGATCGAAAACGATCACTTCGCGTTCTCTCTAAAACCCGAACTAGATTCGGCCAATTCTTCGCTAATCTCTCAGGCTCACACGAACCGCTCGTGTGAGACGATCGAAAACGATCACTTCATGTCAATTAAAAACCCCGAACAAGATTCGGTCAATTATTCACTAATCTCTCAAGCTCGCACGAACCGCCCGTGCGAGACGATCGAAAACGATCACTTCGCGTTCTCTCTAAAACCCGAACTAGATTCGGCCAATTCTTCGCTAATCTCTCAGGCTCACACGTACCGCTCGTGCGAGACGATCGAAAACGATCACTTCGCGTCAATTAAAAACCCCGAACAAGATTCGGTCAATTATTCACTAATCTCTCAAGCTCGCACGAACCGCCCGTGCGAGACGATCGAAAACGATCACTTCGCGATAATTAAAAGTCCCGAACAAGATTCGGTCAATAATTCATGTATCTCTCAAGCTCACACGAACCGCCCGTGTGAGACGATCGAAAACGATCATTTCGCGTTAGTACAAAAACCCGAACAACATTCGGAGTCCACTCTTCAAGTTCGTACGAACTGCTCGTGCGAAGCGACCGACAACGATCGCGCCGCAGTAAAGCACAGAGCTCGTATAAAAGAATTATACGTAACAACTCCAATGCGACACCTCAACCTGGACGAGGTCGCGCATACCAAAGCGTCTTCAAGAGGAAACAATGAAGACGCCATATTTCGCAAGCCTGTGGTCCTCCCAATGTCAACGGGACCACCTCGCAACACGTCAAACGTCGGAGGACGAAGAGTGATACACCCCGGTACAGACCCTCCTCCCGACACACCAAACGTCGGAGGACGAAGAGTGATACACCCCGGTACAGACCCTCCTCTCGACACACCAGACGTCGGAGAACGAAGAGTCACACACTCCGGGAAAGATCCACCCCTCCACTAGAAAATAAAATTATCGACAGAACCGCAAGCGAGAAGTAGCATCCCGACCCACCCCACCCCAAAAAAACATTCACCCCCCCCCCCCCCCCCATATTACACTCCCTTCAAATTCCCAGAAGCCACAACATGTGCAGGAAAACGAAAGCACCAACGCCCTCCGGCTTCAAAAGGCTAGAATACCTGCTGAGATTCGAGCAGTATTTCTGTTACAATGGCTTCATCCACTCCACCAGCGAAGGAGAAGACCTCTGCCAGCAATGCCGAGGCAAATACCGTGGGAAAACGGAGAAGTTCCACATAATTCATCTCGCACGGAAGCGAATGAAGAACTCCTGCGATCGATGCGGCAAACAGATGTGCAGTGAACGCCCAGTGATAACCTGCCAAACATGTTCCATGTACATCGCCGAAGTAATGACTGAGGTAGTATTCACCCCCAGCACCCAGCGGAGACCGGAGCAGGAAGCTCCATTCGAGTAACAGCAGCAGTAACAGCAGCAGCAACAGCAGCAGTAACAGCAGCAGCAACAGCAGCAGCAACAGCAGCAGCAAGAGCAGCAGCCCCCCCCCCTCTCAACGCCAAGCCCCTGGAAGAAGCAGCAGCAACCCCCCCCCTTCTTGACGCAAGATCCCTGGAAGAAACAGCTGACACCCCCCCCCCTTCTTCTTCAACGCCAGTTCCACGAGCAGCAGCTTTCCAAAACCCCCTGGGCAACCCCCAACGCATCAAGGTTCTGTGACACCCCAGGCTCCGAGAAATTTCGAGGGCGAAATTTCTTCCCCGGGCGACGGAGGTGTGACGTTGTCCGAACGACAACGTTGGAATTAGTTGTAAGTTAGTCATAAGTTATTATAAAATCATAATTTATTAACATTAAGAGTAGATTAGCTCTTCGCGTTCCCCCACTCCAAACATTCCATAAGCGATGTTTTGAAACGCGCTGTACCTGAAACAACGTATAGTGACATATCACATTCATATAAATCATATATAATTTAAACGGAACACATAATACTAACCCTTATCGAGTCGACAAATAATCGATGCCTACGCCTATGGAATCGTTGGAATAAATAATACTTACGTTACGAATCGCTGAAACAAACAATAATGCATATTAGTTTGATTAACATATTAATAATCATATTATATAATTTACATATAATAATCGGTACCTACGCCTATGGAATCTCCAGAACAAATAATACTTACGTTAATGAATCGCTGAAACAAACAATAAGTTATATTAGTTCGATTAAATATTAATAATCGCATTATATATATAATATAAAAGAAGTAATACTTACGCCTATGAAACCGGCAAGAGAAACAATACTCACGCCTATGAGTTGCTGAAACAAACGATAATCATATTAGTTCAATTAAATATTTAACAATCACATCATATGTTCAATATAAATAATTGATACGTACGCCTATGCGATCGTCAGAATAGATAATACTTACGCCTATGAAACCGCTGAAACAAAGAAGATATATAAATTCATTCAAATGTTTATTAGTACAATTATAAAATCGAAGTAGAATTATTGATACTTACGCCAATGAGATCTCCGGAAGAATACTTGCGCCTATGGGAACCTGAAACAAAGAATAATCGCATTAATTCAATAGAATAATTAAAACTAAGGATATTCATTGTTATAAACAATACTCACCTCTATGAATAATCACTAGAGTTAATAATACTTACCTTTATAAATTATACTTACCTACGAAAAAGCACTAGAACACACACAAATAGTGATTACAAACGGTTAATAAATAATAACTATAATTACAATTACAAACATTTACAAATTGAAATAAATAATATTTACAACCGAAATAAATACTATTTACAATTCAAGCAAATAGTATTTACAATTGAAACAAATAATATTTACAAGTTATATATATTCCAAATACATAATAATTACAATTCAGGTAAATATTATCTACAGTTACAAATAATATTTACAATGTCAATAAATAATATTTACAATATAATGTTTACTAATAGAACAAATAATATTTACAATGTAAATAAATAATATTTACAAAAACAAACAATATTTACAAAATAATGTTTACTAATAGAACAAATAATATTTACAATTACAATTTATATAAGAATTATCAGAACAGTCGGAATTAAGTGATCTCATAGAAATAATTCATAATTACGCCAATGGTTTCAATTAGAGAATAATTACGCTTCAGATCTCATGAAATAAGTAATTATTATACAAATTATCATATGTATCAGCAACAGAAATCGCAACTCTGCATCACGAATATTGCAAGATGCGATTAATTAATTATAAGTTAATTATAAGCACTCATCCATTGTAACACGAACACATTAGTTATAAGAATGCGAATATTTTCCGATTCCTATACAATCGAAAACGAAGAAACTGCATATTTAAAAACAATTATTTAATATTGTGAATAATGGAAATTAATTATAACTCGTTAAGCATAATTAATTTCCACGGTAAAAGCCAGTCGAGTTAGAAATTATAACTATTAAACCGTACAAACGTTTAATAGTTACGCCTATGACATTCCAATCGAGACAAACAAGTTACATAACCGAGTGGCGTACGTGACTAAAGGCACGTGGCGATTACATAAGCCAGTGGCCTACGTGACAAATCCGCCTAGCAACAGGCAGTTTTCGATGCTATAAATAGAAGCCGCCGTGCTTGTCTCCCTCTCTTGAGTCTTGGCTTTCGCGACGCACACACATCGTGCAGTTACTCTTCAGATCGCGTCGTGTTCACATCGTAGAAGTGCAGTTCCGCGAGTGATTCTATTTCCATTTCGTTTTCGATTACGATTTCTGATTCCTTTCTTATTCGTTTCCTATTATTATTTCCTTATCCATTACATTAATTTCCTCTTTTATTTTACTGATTATATCGATTTATCCTTATTTTGTTTACTATTTCTTTTCGTATTATCCGAATTACTGTTGTTTATTTCATCATTGTAATTAATGTTATATTATACCGACATCGTTCAGTTCCTATTATATTATATTCCTTTTCGTTATTAAAATTGTGAAGTGAGTGAGAGAGTTTAATATTACATATATATATATTATAATATTCCTTCGACATTTCATTGCCTTTTCTTTTCTTCCTCTTCGATATTATTTCGGAAATACAGTGCGGTTTTACCTCGGTGCTGACGCACCCTGAAGTGTTATTTTTGGTGCAACCCTTCGTTTACCATCCCTTCGCGGACGAATAAATAATTTAATTGAAAGTGCTTGCTATCGCCCCTTTCCGGCCCTCGTTCTAAGGGCGAGGACGGTAACCTTAGTGTTCCGATCCGCGCCGACGAGTGACGAAAGTGCGAGCCCCAAGCATCGGCGTATCGCCAGAATTAGTGGAGTGCACTCGGTACAGTTTTCCCGACCCTCGTTCTAAGGGCGAGGACGATTACCTCGTGTGTCGATCCGCGCCGACGAGTGACGGAATACTTGCCCCAGTGACACATTTTCTCGCGATATTTCGTACTTCCTCCTAGTGTTTCCCTTATTAAATTCCTCGATTCACCCCTTTTCCGAAACAACCCCTATCTCTCTCTCTCTCTCTCTTTCTCTCCCGCACTCCATGCGACGCACCCGCCGAGCCGGGAAGAAATTCCAGCGTGCAAAGCGAGCACGCCTCGCGCACCAGCACCCCTACGATCCATCCGGGCGCGTTCCGCCCCCGGTTCAGGTGGCCACCCTCGCGAGCCACCCCCGCGAAGTTTCCGCGTTGACCGCTCCGCGCTGCCGCGTCGTGTCGGTCCAGCGACTTCCTCCCGGATTCCGGATCACCCTGCGGCCGGCCCAGCAGCCTCCACCGCCGTGGAAACTCGACAGGGTGGAGTTCACCCCCTCATTGCCGCACCTTGAGGACATCTCCATAGACGACCCCCGCTACGACCGATACGTGCTCCTCCGCCGCCGTATCCTGTACCGCCACTTTTAGGCGCCTCTACTCCCCCTCGTAAGCAAGGGAGGTAAGTAGGAGAACAACCCCTTTCCGTTTCCCCTCCCCTTTCGCGCGCGTCGATCCTCGAATCGGGATATCGCCGGATACGGGCCGAGATTAGACGCGGACGTACGTGCCGCGTGGATCAAAGATCGCTCATTCACACACAGTCACTGACAAGGGGTGAGGAGGTCGGTTCAACCCCCTCTCTCATTTTCCCGTCGGAAAACACCCCCTCTGGGACGTGACACGTTTTCGTTCGTTTTCACGAAAATTAAGCGTTTCGCGTAGAGGATCGCTGATTCTGCGATAAACTAGTCGAAATCGTGATTTCTGCTACAATTCGGTGGTTTTCGATCATTTTGTTGCGTCCCGGGCGTGGATCGACGAAAAAAATAAATATCGGCACGATCCGTCCTCGCTTAATCCGGAAAGTAACTTTAATATGACGGCCTTTGATCCAAACGGTACGTACGCCCGAATCTGATCTTGGACACGGAGAAACGATCACTTGCACTCGCGGTTTACACGGTTCGCTAACGGCTCAGTAACGCGGGAACGCGATTTGACAGGTTTTGCGGACTTATAATTAACGCTCACCGCTCTGCTTCCTCAGTAATAGTAGTTTAGCAGCAATCTCCGCAGCTGGCAGTAACGAAAGTATCGAGGATCGTCGATACAAATGCCATCGACGTTCGGCAACGAGGGGACGAAGGAGACGGGCTCGAGTCTCCACGGGATGTCGTCTGGTCTCTCGATGCGAAACAAAAGACGATCGGCGGCGGGCAGGAATTGATCCTGGATTATTCTGCAGCGAGAATCGGCGGGCCTCTGTGGGATGACACCGAACTGGAAGGACCTGTTGGCCGTCTCGAACACTCGTTCAAGGTAAGCGTCGACTTCCTCTCGATTGGCAGGATTTAACTCGCGGAAATCACCCGCGTGGTTGGTGACTTCTTCCGTGCGCGGTTCGATTCTCGGCGTGACGTTTACGGTGCTGCACGTGCACTCGAACGTGCCTAATAATGACTGCCGTGTTGCAGATGTTTGACGCGCGGCCCAGACTAGTTTCGCTAGCTGGAGTTTTCTACCGGCCCGGCGTGTTCGACGCATGTAAGGAGCGATGAGGAAGGCGGGAGGAATACTGGTATACTTTGCAAAATAATTCTAACTGTTTCACTTATATATGGTTTCTGCTCGTAGGCTAGTTCTATCGTCTGTCGGTGCGGATCCAGTCCTCACTTCTGCACAGATGTCAAGAAGGCGTACGAGGACACGTTAACTAACTCTCTGGTAACTTGTAAATCGTATCAATCGCTTGTCGGTGCGGATCCAGTCCTCACTTCTACACAAGTGTCATGAAGGAAGTACAAGCACACTACCTACGCCGTTCGTTTGCAAATACTAAGGTCTGTGGGTGCGGATCCAGTCCTCACTTCTGCACAGATGTCAATAATAATTGCAAAGACACTGTTACTATATTCAACTGTTCACCAGTGATGGAAGGTATGTATAATATACGACACTGAATTTAACAGGATAATATAATGAATAATATATTTAAAATAATATGAATGATTACAATATGCTAACAACTAATTTGAATATTCGTAGGATTGATACAAAGGAACTGAAGCGGATTCAGTATGATATAGAAGATCTGAAGCGGATTCAGAATACATGATATAGAAGATTGCTCTGCGGACGCGACCGTACTGTTCGAGTAGTAGACTGAGACTGAACGAAGTGAACTGATTGAATGCCGAAAGTCAACTGCCCACAAGCCACAAGCCGGTTGTGGGTTGAGGTAATCAAAAGCCGCTCGAGATTAGCCGCTCTCTCTCTCTCTGTGTTTGCTGCACTGCCGTGGCTTATATACTTTTAATCTTGACTGCTGTGTCAGCAGTCTCTTTGTTCTTTGCTTATCGCTTCTGCGAACGTGCGTTATCGCTGACGCTGCAATCTCGGAATTATAACCAACGGCGTACATTGCTTTTATTCGACGCGACCATAGGCGTACGTATTAATCATTTGTTCTTAATAATTACTTGACAATATTATTCTTCTTAATATTAATATGTTCGCTGCGTGTCAGTGTACTTATGCTCTATGTGTTTGCGTTACAATGGTTGTGTACTTATTAGCTGCGCCTTGACAATTATTACTGAACATTTATTATAATTGTTTACAACATTCTACGGTATTGAAATGCGTACGCTGTATAATATGGTCGGTAAGACTGTGCCTGGTGCTTATGCGTTTAATAATTATTACGGTCGGTAGGACTGTTATCTAGAACTTCGCCTTTTAGTTATTACAAATGTTTATAACATTTTACGCTGAATGTTAGCGGTACTCGAACGTGTACGCTGTATAGTGTGGTCGGTAGGACTGTAGGTGTGTGTCCTTTACGCTTTTAATAATTGTTACAGAACGTCTGTTATAAATTGTTAATAATATTCTACGCTGATTATTAACGGTATTCTGAGTCGCATGTTATATAGTATAGTCAGTGGGACTTCTGTACGTAACGCTTCTAACGTTTATTACGGAACGTGTATAAATTGTTTATAACATTCTAAATGTTGACGATATTCGCATGCGTGCTCTATATAATGCAGCCGATAGGACTGTGTAGTCGGTAGGACTTGTATGGTACAGTCGATCGTTATAATGTAACATTTATTAATTATTATTTAATTATTATTTTATCTTCCAGGTCGGATGCTGGGTATCGGAGATGTACGTTCTATAGACGTGGAACGGTGAACGTTACAACTGTATGGTCGGTAGGACTATTGTTATATGATAGTAACATATTTATTAATTGTTATTTAATTATTATCTTATTTTCCAGGTCGGACGCTGGGTATCGAAGACGTATGTTATGGCATATGGTACGGTCTGTATTCTTATTACTTATGCTAGTATATAATATGTATTGAATTATTATTAATATATTCTTATTTTCTAGTTCAAACGGAGACGTGGAACGGCGAACGTCACACCTCCCCCCTTAGGGAGGAAATTTCTCGGAGGGAAATTTCCGGGTTAAGGCGGCGAAAAACAGGGTGGATCGAGACGTTGTCGTCGTCGTCGCGTGCTCGGGGTAAGGGGTGCGCTACGCTTGATTGTCTTTTTAGGGTTGGGTTCGGGTGGGCTTGGGCTTCCTCTTCTTGGGTTTTTGGGAGGGCTTGGGGTTTGGGCTCACTTGCACTTTCTTCATCCGTGGATCTCCTGTACCTGACGGCGTATGTGTAGCTCTCGTCTCTGCGTTTCAGGAAAATGAAGAATCTGGTGAGCGATCCCCATACTGCTACGATGAGGTGAAGGCTCCAGCCATATATAGAGTGTAGTGCCATTCCATTCATTATAGTATTTATAATAGTTTTTATTATTTTTAGGATGACGTATATTCCTATTAAAGCGGCGCTAATTGATCCGAATGTGGTGAGTCCGGACCAGAGTTTGTTAGCGGTAGACTCAGCGATTTGCTCCAGCGAGTGTTCGTTAAGTAAGTTGAACATATTTACGCTATCGCTTGCAAATTGGCGGCCTGATGCGCCCTGTGCAATTGAGTTGATTACTGCTACTTTATCAACGGGAAACATGATGTGTTCCTGCAGGTTGTCGAGGTCGTCCTGCGAATAAATTCCTCCTGTAGCGAGATTTTTAGGATCCACGTATTTCCATGCTGGCGTGGATAGCGGCTGTAATAGCGATGGTGCTACTGTTTCTACCAATGAGGGTGTTAGTCGATACCATACTCCATGCAGTCTGTAGAATGGTGGTATCAATTCATTGCAAGGTTTTTGTGTTCCTGTGCTTGATATAATATGGTCTTTCGGTTTTAGGAACTTGGAGGAATTTTTATATGTGATGGGAAGCTCATGGAAACAGTCTTCCGTTTTCCTGACTTGAACGTTTACTGGGACACATTTAATTATGTGTACAACTTCTCCGGCTGGTACTGCAATGAAACCGGGTTCTTTCATTATTGCCGTAGCGACTTCTTCTGGAGCGGAATGGAGCTGCGTGAGGGCGTTCTGTAGAATCTGGATTTCCAGTTCGCACTTCTGTCGGATGACGTCTTTGTATAGCTGCGACAATTGATTTCGAAGGTGTTTCTCTACGTATACGAATTTACTATTCACGTATGTGAAGATGTCCAGGTTATTCACCATGGTTCGTGTTCTTTCCTTGAATGTTCCAGAGAGGCTAGTTTCTAGGATGAACAGCTTGGGATGCTCTGTTTTGACGATGGTATAGCCGCATATCGTTGTTCTGCCTGTTTCCGTCAGAGCGAACATTGCGTCTTGCGATGATACTGTGTACAAGGTCATTGAGGATTTTTCTTTCGTTGAGACCTTTGTTGCTGGTCCTTCGTAGAGGACGTCGTAGTTGCTGAATTTGCAATAATCTGTTGGTATTGTTTCCCAGAACGTGAATCCATCCTGTGTGTCAAGGCACGTTCCCTTTTCTAACGGACATGTTTGTCCGGATTGCAGACGGATCTGACCCGTCGAGAATTTTATTGGTGCCATATAATCTTTAATGGTTATTCTAACAATGGCCTGGACTACTACGCCTGTCCAAGTATCGAAGGGATCGCTGTACGTGGTTCCTGCACATCGACCATCGTTCTTTATTTCTCCTGCCAGGGTGAGGCTACGCGAGGTTGTGGAATTAGGTTGAATTCCTGCGATTTGAGCGGATGGCGTAATGTATATTATGCCTGTGGATTGCAGGCTCGAACATGCTTCCCTGGTGGTGGACAAGAGGTATTCCTGTCGACCGTTGGTGACTACTGACACGTGTGAGTGCATACCGCAGTAGTATATAGTTCTATCTATCTCTATATGGCATTGGAGAACATGAGTTTCAGTGAACTCAGCTAATTGTAGTAATTGAATTCGCTCTTGGTTTTCTACAGGTTTGGCTTCATCATCTTTGCAGCTTGGAGTATCAATAATAGAAAATGTAGAAACGTTCAGCGTGGGGCCTCCGCAATCGAATCCGACGAGGGCTGCTGCATTTGTTACGAAGGTCAGGATAATCGCTGCTTGTGGTAGTGGATACATGTTGCTCGGCTTGTCGTTGTATGTGGACTGAGTGTCGTTGTGTGGGTATTCTTGATTAAGCTTCTTGGGGTCCTTTGGTGGGGGTATTTTGCTGACGATTTTTATCTGCGAGTGGGGGCAGGGTTTTGGGTTTCCTGTTCGGGGGTGATCGGGTTTCTTCCTGACGGTTGACTCAGGGGGTTTTGTTACGATATCTTTTCTGAGAAGTAGAAGTGATCGAGTTTTGTTTGCGACGTGCTTATCGTATCGGAACGTATATTTAGTTTCGCGATTCTTTGCATTTCCGTTACGGATTGTATTTCCTTCGCCTTGAGAATTGAACTTTCGACTTTGTATTATGCAAGAGTAATTATTAATTCTTTCTTTTCTTTCAGTGCAAGGATAAAATGACGGGGACGTTCCGGGGCGAGAGCTGGATTTTGAATCATCGCGTTGGCTGGATATAGAAATGACCTCAGGGCTTCTGCCTGGGTTGAATAAGGCCTCAGGGCTACTGCCTGGGATGAATAAGACTTCAGGGCTGCTGCCTGGAATAATCGAGAACTCAGGGCGGGCTCTGGAGTTCGATTTGCAATAGGACGCGAAAGGGTTTTCCTCGATCTCTTCTACCTCTAACGGAGGGAGGGAGAAGTTCGCCACGTCGGTCGATGCGTTTACGCACCGCAGGATTGCCTTCCCGTTCCTATTCGTTACCATGCAATCGCCAAGGTATACGTCCTTGCTTATTTCCTTACGCTTAATATAACCTACGTCTGAGCCGTAGCAATTAACCGCGATACAAGCGATCGTTCTGGCCTCGATCTGGTATTCGCGCGTCGTGTGAAACGGTATCTCGACGTTGTTACGCGTAATTCTTTCTCTTGCAAAGTCTATAGTCGCTCCTTCGCGGAAGAAGGGAGCGCCGAGCATTCCGTCTATGTTATCTGGAATGCCGTTCGAGACGACGTGAAACGTCGTAGGATTTTCGCATATCTGAACTAAAATGGTTCCGGCGGATTCTTCCATGGCGTCACCGAAGCCATGTATCGCTGTACGTTTGCTTCTATTAATTTTTACGTCTGGTTTGAGACAGGACGGCTTTACTAAATTGATTTCTGAACCGGTGTCAATCAGTAGCTCGCATTCGCGTTGGAATTGCGGCGCTGCTATTTTAACGCAGGCTGTGGGGGTACCGGGGCTGATATTGACAGCTGAAACGAATTTGTTTTCGATCGTCGCGGGATTCTCCGTCGCGGATTGATATACCGGCGCGGGATTCTTTGTCGTCGCGGATTTCTGTTTCGTCGCGGCATTATTCTTCGCGGATTTCTTTATCGTCGCGGAATTCTTCGTCGCGGATTTCTTTGTCGTCGCGGAATCTGTCGTCGCGGAACTATTCTTCGTCGCGGAATTCTCCGTCGCGGATTGATATACCGGCGCGGGATTCTTCATCGCGGGTTTCTGTTTCGTCGCGGCATTATTCTTCGCGGATTTCTTTATCGTCGCGGAATTCTCCGTCGCGGATTGATATACCGGCGCGGGATTCTTCGTCGCGGATTTCTTCGTCGTCGCGGAATCTGTCGTCGCGGATTTCTTCGTCGTCGCGGAATCTGTCGTCGCGGAATCTGTCGTCGCGGAACTATTCTTCGTCGCGGAATTCTCCGTCGCGGATTGATATACCGGCGCGGGATTCTTCGTCGCGGATTTCTTCGTCGTCGCGGAATCTGTCGTCGCGGAATTCTCGTATTGTCGCGAGTTTGAAAAGGGTATGCATACGTTGCGGCATTTAATCTGACTTTTCTCGCGTGAAATTTCTCCTCCTTCGGTGAAGAACGGAGAGCCAAGGATTCCGTCTACGTACAACGGAAGGTTGTCGGGCAATACATGAAATATTGTTTCTAACGCGTCGGCTAGGCGTATCGTTACTGTGCCAAGGGTGTTAGTTATTTTACCCGTTATCCCTTGGACTTCGACGGTGTCACTCTGTGTGACTTCTACGGAGCCGCGGAGGCTGGATAACTTTACTAAATTTATTTCCAACTCTGGGTCTACTAAGAACTCTGATTTTTGTAACAACTGTGGGGCCGTGGTGGCTACGCATGGGACGCGGGGATTGTTCGCGAGGTTTATTGTTGATACGAACTGTGCGGATTTTTCTATTGGCGCGACGCGCTGGTTCCGGCCTCGCATTTTTCTATTATCGCGTTGACTGCTTTCTTTACAGGGGCGGCCTCCCGGACCGGAGTCTGGTGGGTCGGGAGGCTTGTGCCGTTTCCCGACTCGTATCTTAAATTGAATTGGCGTTTACGACACTCGTGAATGTCGTGACCGTTAAATTTGCAGTACGAGCACTGCTTAATCTGCTCGGCGGGGAATTTATCGCGGGGTTCGCGATATGAGCGGAATGCGGTTTGATTAAATGGTTCGCGCTGCTCGCGGGGCGGATAATAATTTCGTGACGGAATGTGCCGTCGGGGCTCGTCGTAATCTCTTCTCGGCGCGTCATATTTTCGAGGGACGTCATCATATCTTTTACGATGGTTGGGTTCGCGGAACGGTGCGTCGTATGTTTGTTGCGTGAGTTCCCGGTAAGGAATGTCGTTATGACGTCGGGACGATTCGCGGTATTCGTCATTCGCATTGTCGCGTCGCTCTGGCGTTCGATAACGCGGTTCGGAGAAGTGTACGCGGCGATTATTCTCTCTAGGGGGTTCTTTAACGCGTAATTTGTCGTGTTCGTACATTTTAAATGCCTCGATGGCTTCGTCGAAAAGTTCATCTAAGGGGGCTTGTCGCGATATTCTGATTTCCATCCTTATCTGGGGAATGAGACCGCGTAGGAAACTGCTTGCCGTAAGCGTATTGACTTCTTCTAAATTTATCGACCATTCTCCGGTGTCGATGATCGCGGTACGGAGATCTTTCACTCTACTAATGTAATCTATGATGTGTTCGTTCGCGTACTGCGAGATGCTAGCGAGTTCTCCTCGATATTGGTCAACCGTTTTAAATGGACATAATACGTCTCTCAGACGTCGGGAGAGATCGGCTATCGTGCAACAATTCTTATCTTCTATCGCGGAGTATGCGCGACCGCGAAGCTTATTACAAATTAATTTCGTTAAGATCTTTTCGGCATGTAAGGGGACGACGTCTCGTGCGCGTCTGCATTCGCGTATAAATCTGAATACGGTTAAATTATATCCGTCAAATGTAGGGACGAAATCTAGGGCTTGCTTGACTGTGAATGCTACGGGTTCTTGACATTGGGTGTCCGCGAGAGGGTTTTCGCGCGCGGGCCGTGAATCTATCGGCGGTTGCGGAAAGGTTTCCGTTTTAATTTCTTCGAGTTCGCGGCGGATCTCGGCTAATTCGAGTTTGTAATCATATGTATTTTCTTCGAAAGCTTTCTGACGAGCTACTATCTCGGCTTCGCGTGTAAATAGTTCCTTTTGAAACGCGCGTAATTCGGCTTCGGTCAGGGGCAGAGTTTGTTCGTTTACGGACGTCATTTTGCGTTTTGATTGACAGCGTTTCTTAAAGGAAGGGAATGATGCTAAAATGCTCAGTCTACTACGTTTCACTACGTCAATTTTACGTTTATTGAGAACGGAACTTTTCATAGGTCAATTTTACGTTTATTGAGAACGGAGTTTCACGTATCAATTTTACGTTTATTGAGAACGGAATTACACGTATGTCGATTCGCGATTGAATGAGTTTGGTAACCGTTGTAGCTACCGTCGTACCGTGAGTGAATCTATACGATCGAAATATCCGGCGGCCGTCGAGTCCTACCGACTGCGCCAATTTTGTTGCGTCCCGGGCGTGGATCGACGAAAAAAATAAATATCGGCACGATCCGTCCTCGCTTAATCCGGAAAGTAACTTTAATATGACGGCCTTTGATCCAAACGGTACGTACGCCCGAATCTGATCTTGGACACGGAGAAACGATCACTTGCACTCGCGGTTTACACGGTTCGCTAACGGCTCAGTAACGCGGGAACGCGATTTGACAGGTTTTGCGGACTTATAATTAACGCTCACCGCTCTGCTTCCTCAGTAATAGTAGTTTAGCAGCAATCTCCGCAGCTGGCAGTAACGAAAGTATCGAGGATCGTCGATACAAATGCCATCGACGTTCGGCAACGAGGGGACGAAGGAGACGGGCTCGAGTCTCCACGGGATGTCGTCTGGTCTCTCGATGCGAAACAAAAGACGATCGGCGGCGGGCAGGAATTGATCCTGGATTATTCTGCAGCGAGAATCGGCGGGCCTCTGTGGGATGACACCGAACTGGAAGGACCTGTTGGCCGTCTCGAACACTCGTTCAAGGTAAGCGTCGACTTCCTCTCGATTGGCAGGATTTAACTCGCGGAAATCACCCGCGTGGTTGGTGACTTCTTCCGTGCGCGGTTCGATTCTCGGCGTGACGTTTACGGTGCTGCACGTGCACTCGAACGTGCCTAATAATGACTGCCGTGTTGCAGATGTTTGACGCGCGGCCCAGACTAGTTTCGCTAGCTGGAGTTTTCTACCGGCCCGGCGTGTTCGACGCATGTAAGGAGCGATGAGGAAGGCGGGAGGAATACTGGTATACTTTGCAAAATAATTCTAACTGTTTCACTTATATATGGTTTCTGCTCGTAGGCTAGTTCTATCGTCTGTCGGTGCGGATCCAGTCCTCACTTCTGCACAGATGTCAAGAAGGCGTACGAGGACACGTTAACTAACTCTCTGGTAACTTGTAAATCGTATCAATCGCTTGTCGGTGCGGATCCAGTCCTCACTTCTACACAAGTGTCATGAAGGAAGTACAAGCACACTACCTACGCCGTTCGTTTGCAAATACTAAGGTCTGTGGGTGCGGATCCAGTCCTCACTTCTGCACAGATGTCAATAATAATTGCAAAGACACTGTTACTATATTCAACTGTTCACCAGTGATGGAAGGTATGTATAATATACGACACTGAATTTAACAGGATAATATAATGAATAATATATTTAAAATAATATGAATGATTACAATATGCTAACAACTAATTTGAATATTCGTAGGATTGATACAAAGGAACTGAAGCGGATTCAGTATGATATAGAAGATCTGAAGCGGATTCAGAATACATGATATAGAAGATTGCTCTGCGGACGCGACCGTACTGTTCGAGTAGTAGACTGAGACTGAACGAAGTGAACTGATTGAATGCCGAAAGTCAACTGCCCACAAGCCACAAGCCGGTTGTGGGTTGAGGTAATCAAAAGCCGCTCGAGATTAGCCGCTCTCTCTCTCTCTGTGTTTGCTGCACTGCCGTGGCTTATATACTTTTAATCTTGACTGCTGTGTCAGCAGTCTCTTTGTTCTTTGCTTATCGCTTCTGCGAACGTGCGTTATCGCTGACGCTGCAATCTCGGAATTATAACCAACGGCGTACATTGCTTTTATTCGACGCGACCATAGGCGTACGTATTAATCATTTGTTCTTAATAATTACTTGACAATATTATTCTTCTTAATATTAATATGTTCGCTGCGTGTCAGTGTACTTATGCTCTATGTGTTTGCGTTACAATGGTTGTGTACTTATTAGCTGCGCCTTGACAATTATTACTGAACATTTATTATAATTGTTTACAACATTCTACGGTATTGAAATGCGTACGCTGTATAATATGGTCGCTAAGACTGTGCCTGGTGCTTATGCGTTTAATAATTATTACGGTCGGTAGGACTGTTATCTAGAACTTCGCCTTTTAGTTATTACAAATGTTTATAACATTTTACGCTGAATGTTAGCGGTACTCGAACGTGTACGCTGTATAGTGTGGTCGGTAGGACTGTAGGTGTGTGTCCTTTACGCTTTTAATAATTGTTACAGAACGTCTGTTATAAATTGTTAATAATATTCTACGCTGATTATTAACGGTATTCTGAGTCGCATGTTATATAGTATAGTCAGTGGGACTTCTGTACGTAACGCTTCTAACGTTTATTACGGAACGTGTATAAATTGTTTATAACATTCTAAATGTTGACGATATTCGCATGCGTGCTCTATATAATGCAGCCGATAGGACTGTGTAGTCGGTAGGACTTGTATGGTACAGTCGATCGTTATAATGTAACATTTATTAATTATTATTTAATTATTATTTTATCTTCCAGGTCGGATGCTGGGTATCGGAGATGTACGTTCTATAGACGTGGAACGGTGAACGTTACAACTGTATGGTCGGTAGGACTATTGTTATATGATAGTAACATATTTATTAATTGTTATTTAATTATTATCTTATTTTCCAGGTCGGACGCTGGGTATCGAAGACGTATGTTATGGCATATGGTACGGTCTGTATTCTTATTACTTATGCTAGTATATAATATGTATTGAATTATTATTAATATATTCTTATTTTCTAGTTCAAACGGAGACGTGGAACGGCGAACGTCACAATTTTCGTTCGTTTTCATGAAAATTAAGCGTTTCGCGTAGAGAATCGCTGATTCTGCGATATTCTAGTCGAAATCGTGATTTCTGCTACAATTCGGTGGTTTTCGATCATTTTCGTTCGTTTTCATGCAAATTAAGCGTTTCGCGTAGAGAATCGCTGATTCTGCGATATTCTAGTCGAAATCGTGATTTCTGCTACAATTCGGTGGTTTTCGATCATTTTCGTTCGTTTTCATGCAAATTAAGCGTTTCGCGTAGAGAATCGCTGATTCTGCGATAAACTAGTCGAAATCGTGATTTCTGCTACAATTCGGT
>NW_027489335.1:0-26829 GCF_050948215.1 Halictus rubicundus | reverse complement strand
CTACAATTCGGTGGTTTTCGATCAGTTTTCGTTCGTTTTCAAGATAATTAAGCGTTTCGCATAGTGAATCGCATGATCGAGTAAACTAGTCGAGAATCGTGATTTCTGCTACAATTCGTGTGTTTTCGATCGTTTTCGTTCGTTTTATCACGAAAATTAGCGTTCGCGTAGAGAATCGCTGATTCTGCGATATTCTAGTCGAAATCGTGATTTCTGCTACAATTCGGTGTTTTTCGATCAGTTTCGTTCGTTTCATGCAAATTAAGCGTTTCGCGTAGAGAATCGCTGATTCTGCGATAAACTAGTCGAAATCGTGGTTTTTGCTACAATTCGGTGGTTTTCGATCGTTTTCGTTCGTTTTCATGAAATTAGGCGTTTCGCGTAGAGAATCGCTGATTCTGCGATAAACTAGACGAAATCGTGATTTCTGCTACAATTCGTGGTTTTCGATCATTTTCGTTCGTTTTCATGAAAATTAAGCGTTTCGCGTAGAGAATCGCTGATTCTGCGATATTCTAGTCGAAATCGTGATTTCTGCACCAATTCGGTGTTTTCGATCATTTTCGTTCGTTTTCATGCAAATTAAGCGTTTCGCGTAGAGAATCGCTGATTCTGCGATAAACTAGTCGAAATCGTGGTTTTTGCTACAATTCGGTGGTTCGATCATTTTCGTTCGTTTTCATGCAAATTAAGCGTTTCGCGTAGAGAATCGCTGATTCTGCGATAAACTAGTCGAAATCGTGGTTTCTGCTACAATTCGGTGGTTTTCGATCGTTTTCGTTCGTTTTCATGCAAAATTAAGCGTTTCGCGTAGAGAATCGCTGATTCTGCGATAAACTAGTCGAAATCGTGATTTCTGCTACAATTCGGTGGTTTTCGATCGTTTTCGTTCGTTTTCAAGAAAATTAAGCGTTTCGCGTAGAGAATCGCTGATTCTGCGATAAACTAGTCGAAATCGTGATTTCTGCTACAATTCGGTGTTTTCGATCGTTTTTCGTTCGTTTTCATGAAAATTAAGCGTTTCGCGTAGACAATCGCTGATTCTGCGATATTCTAGTCGAAATCGTGGTTTCTGCTACAATTCGGTGGTTTTCGATCGTTTTCGTTCGTTTTCAAGAAAATTAAGCGTTTCGCGTAGAGAATCGCTGATTCTGCGATAAACTAGTCGAAATCGTGGTTTTTGCTACAATTCGGTGGTTTTCGATCGTTTTCGTTCGTTTTCATGCAAATTAAGCGTTTCGCGTAGAGAATCGCTGATTCTGCGATAAACTAGTCGAAATCGTGGTTTTTGCTACAATTCGGTGGTTTTCGATCGTTTTCGTTCGTTTTCATGAAAATTAGGCGTTTCGCGTAGAGAATCGCTGATTCTGCGATAAACTAGACGAAATCGTGATTTCTGCTACAATTCGGTGGTTTTCGATCATTTTCGTTCGTTTTCATGAAAATTAAGCGTTTCGCGTAGAGAATCGCTGATTCTGCGATATTCTAGTCGAAATCGTGATTTCTGCACCAATTCGGTGGTTTTCGATCATTTTCGTTCGTTTTCATGCAAATTAAGCGTTTCGCGTAGAGAATCGCTGATTCTGCGATAAACTAGTCGAAATCGTGGTTTCTGCTACAATTCGGTGGTTTTCGATCGTTTTCGTTCGTTTTCATGCAAATTAAGCGTTTCGCGTAGAGAATCGCTGATTCTGCGATAAACTAGTCGAAATCGTGATTTCTGCTACAATTCGGTGGTTTCGATCGTTTTCGTTCGTTTTCAAGAAAATTAAGCGTTTCGCGTAGAGAATCGCTGATTCTGCGATAAACTAGTCGAAATCGTGATTTCTGCTACAATTCGGTGGTTTTCGATCGTTTTCGTTCGTTTTCATGAAAATTAAGCGTTTCGCGTAGACAATCGCTGATTCTGCGATATTCTAGTCGAAATCGTGGTTTCTGCTACAATTCGGTGGTTTTCGATCGTTTTCGTTCGTTTTCAAGAAAATTAAGCGTTTCGCGTAGAGAATCGCTGATTCTGCGATAAACTAGTCGAAATCGTGATTTCTGCTACAATTCGGTGGTTTTCGATCGTTTTCGTTCGTTTTCACGAAAATTAAGCGTTTCGCGTAGAGAATCGCTGATTCTGCGATATTCTAGTCGAAATCGTGATTTCTGCTACAATTCGGTGGTTTTCGATCATTTTCGTTCGTTTTCATGCAAATTAAGCGTTTCGCGTAGAGAATCGCTGATTCTGCGATAAACTAGTCGAAATCGTGGTTTTTGCTACAATTCGGTGGTTTTCGATCGTTTTCGTTCGTTTTCATGAAAATTAGGCGTTTCGCGTAGAGAATCGCTGATTCTGCGATAAACTAGACGAAATCGTGATTTCTGCTACAATTCGGTGGTTTTCGATCATTTTCGTTCGTTTTCATGAAAATTAAGCGTTTCGCGTAGAGAATCGCTGATTCTGCGATAAACTAGTCGAAATCGTGGTTTCTGCTACAATTCGGTGGTTTTCGATCATTTTCGTTCGTTTTCATGCAAATTAAGCGTTTCGCGTAGAGAATCGCTGATTCTGCGATATTCTAGTCGAAATCGTGATTTCTGCTACAATTCGGTGGTTTTCGATCGTTTTCGTTCGTTTTCAAGAAAATTAAGCGTTTCGCGTAGAGAATCGCTGATTCTGCGATAAACTAGTCGAAATCGTGATTTCTGCTACAATTCGGAGGTTTTCGATCGTTTTCGTTCGTTTTCATGAAAATTAAGCGTTTCGCGTAGACAATCGCTGATTCTGCGATATTCTAGTCGAAATCGTGGTTTCTGCTACAATTCGGTGGTTTTCGATCGTTTTCGTTCGTTTTCAAGAAAATTAAGCGTTTCGCGTAGAGAATCGCTGATTCTGCGATAAACTAGTCGAAATCGTGATTTCTGCTACAATTCGGTGGTTTTCGATCGTTTTCGTTCGTTTTCACGAAAATTAAGCGTTTCGCGTAGAGAATCGCTGATTCTGCGATATTCTAGTCGAAATCGTGATTTCTGCTACAATTCGGTGGTTTTCGATCATTTTCGTTCGTTTTCATGCAAATTAAGCGTTTCGCGTAGAGAATCGCTGATTCTGCGATAAACTAGTCGAAATCGTGGTTTTTGCTACAATTCGGTGGTTTTCGATCGTTTTCGTTCGTTTTCATGAAAATTAGGCGTTTCGCGTAGAGAATCGCTGATTCTGCGATAAACTAGACGAAATCGTGATTTCTGCTACAATTCGGTGGTTTTCGATCATTTTCGTTCGTTTTCATGAAAATTAAGCGTTTCGCGTAGAGAATCGCTGATTCTGCGATATTCTAGTCGAAATCGTGATTTCTGCACCAATTCGGTGGTTTTCGATCATTTTCGTTCGTTTTCATGCAAATTAAGCGTTTCGCGTAGAGAATCGCTGATTCTGCGATAAACTAGTCGAAATCGTGGTTTCTGCTACAATTCGGTGGTTTTCGATCGTTTTCGTTCGTTTTCATGAAAATTAAGCGTTTCGCGTAGAGAATCGCTGATTCTGCGATAAACTAGTCGAAATCGTGGTTTCTGCTACAATTCGGTGGTTTTCGATCGTTTTCGTTCGTTTTCATGAAAATTAAGCGTTTCGCGTAGAGAATCGCTGATTCTGCGATAAACTAGTCGAAATCGTGATTTCTGCTACAATGCGGTGGTTTTCGATCATTTTCGTTTGTTTTCATGAAAATTAAGCGTTTCGCGTAGAGAATCGCTGATTCTGCGATATTCTAGTCGAAATCGTGATTTCTGCACCAATTCGGTGGTTTTCGATCATTTTCGTTCGTTTTCATGCAAATTAAGCGTTTCGCGTAGAGAATCGCTGATTCTGCGATAAACTAGTCGAAATCGTGGTTTCTGCTACAATTCGGTGGTTTTCGATCGTTTTCGTTCGTTTTCATGCAAATTAAGCGTTTCGCGTAGAGAATCGCTGATTCTGCGATAAACTAGTCGAAATCGTGATTTCTGCTACAATTCGGTGGTTTTCGATCGTTTTCGTTCGTTTTCAAGAAAATTAAGCGTTTCGCGTAGAGAATCGCTGATTCTGCGATAAAACTAGTCGAAATCGTGATTTCTGCTACAATTCGGTGGTTTTCGATCGTTTTCGTTCGTTTTCATGAAAATTAAGCGTTTCGCGTAGACAATCGCTGATTCTGCGATATTCTAGTCGAAATCGTGGTTTCTGCTACAATTCGGTGGTTTTCGATCGTTTTCGTTCGTTTTCAAGAAAATTAAGCGTTTCGCGTAGAGAATCGCTGATTCTGCGATAAACTAGTCGAAATCGTGATTTCTGCTACAATTCGGTGGTTTTCGATCGTTTTCGTTCGTTTTCACGAAAATTAAGCGTTTCGCGTAGAGAATCGCTGATTCTGCGATATTCTAGTCGAAATCGTGATTTCTGCTACAATTCGGTGGTTTTCGATCATTTTCGTTCGTTTTCATGCAAATTAAGCGTTTCGCGTAGAGAATCGCTGATTCTGCGATAAACTAGTCGAAATCGTGGTTTTTGCTACAATTCGGTGGTTTTCGATCGTTTTCGTTCGTTTTCATGAAAATTAGGCGTTTCGCGTAGAGAATCGCTGATTCTGCGATAAACTAGACGAAATCGTGATTTCTGCTACAATTCGGTGGTTTTCGATCATTTTCGTTCGTTTTCATGAAAATTAAGCGTTTCGCGTAGAGAATCGCTGATTCTGCGATAAACTAGTCGAAATCGTGGTTTCTGCTACAATTCGGTGGTTTTCGATCATTTTCGTTCGTTTTCATGCAAATTAAGCGTTTCGCGTAGAGAATCGCTGATTCTGCGATATTCTAGTCGAAATCGTGATTTCTGCTACAATTCGGTGGTTTTCGATCGTTTTCGTTCGTTTTCAAGAAAATTAAGCGTTTCGCGTAGAGAATCGCTGATTCTGCGATAAACTAGTCGAAATCGTGATTTCTGCTACAATTCGGAGGTTTTCGATCGTTTTCGTTCGTTTTCATGAAAATTAAGCGTTTCGCGTAGACAATCGCTGATTCTGCGATATTCTAGTCGAAATCGTGGTTTCTGCTACAATTCGGTGGTTTTCGATCGTTTTCGTTCGTTTTCAAGAAAATTAAGCGTTTCGCGTAGAGAATCGCTGATTCTGCGATAAACTAGTCGAAATCGTGATTTCTGCTACAATTCGGTGGTTTTCGATCGTTTTCGTTCGTTTTCACGAAAATTAAGCGTTTCGCGTAGAGAATCGCTGATTCTGCGATATTCTAGTCGAAATCGTGATTTCTGCTACAATTCGGTGGTTTTCGATCATTTTCGTTCGTTTTCATGCAAATTAAGCGTTTCGCGTAGAGAATCGCTGATTCTGCGATAAACTAGTCGAAATCGTGGTTTTTGCTACAATTCGGTGGTTTTCGATCGTTTTCGTTCGTTTTCATGAAAATTAGGCGTTTCGCGTAGAGAATCGCTGATTCTGCGATAAACTAGACGAAATCGTGATTTCTGCTACAATTCGGTGGTTTTCGATCATTTTCGTTCGTTTTCATGAAAATTAAGCGTTTCGCGTAGAGAATCGCTGATTCTGCGATAAACTAGTCGAAATCGTGGTTTCTGCTACAATTCGGTGGTTTTCGATCGTTTTCGTTCGTTTTCATGCAAATTAAGCGTTTCGCGTAGAGAATCGCTGATTCTGCGATAAACTAGTCGAAATCGTGATTTCTGCTACAATTCGGTGGTTTTCGATCGTTTGTCACGTCCCAGAGGGGGTGTTTTCCGACGGGAAAATGAGAGAGGGGGTTGAACCGACCTCCTCACCCCTTGTCAGTGACTGTGTGTGAATGAGCGATCTTTGATCCACGCGGCACGTACGTCCGCGTCTAATCTCGGCCCGTATCCGGCGATATCCTGATTCGAGGGTCGACGCGCGCGAAAGGGGAGGGGAAACGGAAAGGGGTTGTTCTTCTACTTACCTCCCTTGCTTACGAGGGGGAGTAGAGGCGCCTAAAAGTGGCGGTACAGGATGCGGCGGCGGAGGAGTACGTATCGGTCGTAGCGGGGGTCGTCAATGGAGATGTCTTCCAGGTGCGGCAATGAGGGGGTGAACTCCACCCTGTCGAGTTTCCACGGCGGTGGAGGCTGCTGGGCCGGCCGCAGGGTGATCCGGAATCCGGGAGGAAGTCACTGGACCGACACGACGCGGCAGCGCGGAGCGGTCAACGCGGAAACTTCGCGGGGGTGGCTCGCGAGGGTGGCCACCTGAACCGGGGGCGGTACGCGCCCGGATGGATCGTAGGGGTGCTGGTGCGCGAGGCGTGCTCGCTTTGCACGCTGGAATTTCTTCCCGGCTCGGCGGGTGCGTCGCATGGAGTGCGGGAGAGAAAGAGAGAGAGAGATAGGGGTTGTTTCGGAACAGGGGTGAATCGAGGAATTTAATAAGGGAAACACTAGGGGAAAGGTACGAAATATCGCGAGAAAATGTGTCACTGGGGCAAGTATTCCGTCACTCGTCGGCGCGGATCGACACACGAGGTCATCGTCCTCGCCCTTAGAACGAGGGTCGGGAAAACCGTACCGAGGGCACTCCACTAATCCTGGCGATACGCCGATGCTTGGGGCTCGCACTTTCGTCGCTCGTCGGCGCGGATCGGAACACTAGGGTTACCGTCCTCGCCCTTAGAACGAGGGCCGGAAAGGGCGATAGCAAGCACTTTCACCTAAATTATTTATTCGCCCGCGAAGGGATGGTAAACGAAGGGTTGCACCAAAAATAACACTTCAGGGTGCGTCAGCACCGAGGTAAAACCGCACTGTATTTCCGAAATAATATCGAAGAGGAAGAAAAGAAGAGGCAATGAAATGTCGAAGGAATATTATAATATATATATATATATGTAATATTAAACTCTCTCACTTTCTTCACAATTTTAATAACGAAAGGAATATAATATAATAGGAACTGAACGATGTCGGTATAATATAACGCTAATTATAATGATGAAATAACAACAGTAATTCGGATAATACGAAAAGAAATAGTAAACAAAAATAAGGATAAATCGATATAATCAGTAAAATAAAAGAGGAAATTAATGTAATGGATAAGGAAATAATAATAGAAAAGAATAAGAAAGGAATCAGAAATCGTAATCGAAAACGAAATTGAAATAGGATCACTCGCGGAACTGCACTTCTACGATGTGAACACGACGCGATCTGAAGAGCAACTGAACGATGTGTGTGCGTCGCGAAAGCCAAGACTCAAGAGAGGGAGACAAGCACGGCGGCTTCTATTTATAGCATCGAAAACTGCCTGTTGCTAGGCGGATTTGTCACGTAGGCCACTGGCTTATGTAATCGCCACGTGCCTTTAGTCACGTACGCCACTCGGTTATGTAACTTGTTTGTCTCGATTGGAATGTCATAGGCGTAACTATTAAACGTTTGTACGGTTTAATAGTTATAATTTCTAACTCGACTGGCTTTTACCGTGGAAATTAATTATGCTTAACGAGTTATAATTAATTTCCATTATTCACAATATTAAATAATTGTTTTTAAATATGCAGTTTCTTCGTTTTCGATTGTATAGGAATCGGAAAGTATTCGCATTCTTATAACTAATGTGTTCGTGTTACAATGGATGAGTGCTTATAATTAACTTATAATTAATTAATCGCATCTTGCAATATTCGTGATGCATAGTTGCGATTTCTGTTGCTGATACATATGATAATTCGTATAATAATTACTTATTTCGTGAGATCTGAAGCGTAATTATTCTCTAGTTGAAACCATTGGCGTAATTATGAATTATTTCTATGAGATCATTTAATTCTGACTGTTCTGATAATTCTTATATAAATTGTAATTGTAAATATTATTTGTTCTATTAGTAAACATTATTTTGTAAATATTGTTTGTTTTTGTAAATATTATTTATTTACATTGTAAATATTATTTGTTCTATTGGTAAACATTATATTGTAAATATTGTTTGTTTTTGTAAATATTATTTATTTACATTGTAAATATTATTTATTCCAACGATTCCATAGGCGTAGGCATCGATTATTTGTCGACTCGATAAGGGTTAGTATTATGTGTTCCGTTTAAATTATATATGATTTATATGAATGTGATATGTCACTATACGTTGTTTCAGGTACAGCGCGTTTCAAAACATCGCTTATGGAATGTTTGGAATGGGGGAACGCGAAGAGCTAATCTACTCTTAATGTTAATTAATTATGATTTTATAATAACTTATGACTAACTTACAACTAATTCCAACGTTGTCGTTCGGACAACGTCACACCTCCGTCGCCCGGGGAAGAAATTTCGCCCTCGAAATTTCTCGGAGCCTGGGGTGTCACAGAACCTTGGTGCGTTTGGGGGTTGCCCAGGGGGTTTTGGAAAGACTGCTGCTCGGGGTTTTGGGTTGGTGCTGCAGAGGGGGGGGTTGCTGCTGCTCGTGGAGCTGGCGTTGAAGAAGAAGGGGGGGGGGTCGTCAGCCGTTTCTTCCAGGGACCTTGCGTTGAGAGGGGGGGGCTGCTGCTCTTGCTGCTGTCACTGCTGCTGTTGCTGCTGCTGTTGCTGCTGCTGTTGCTGCTGCTGTTTATGTGAATGGAGCTTCCTGCTCCGGTCTCCGCTGGATGCTGGGGGTGAACACTACCTCCGTCATCACTTCGGCGATGTACATGGAACATGTTTGGCAGGTTATCACCGGGCGTTCACTGCACATCTGTTTGCCGCATCGATCGCAGGAGTTCTTCATTCGCTTCCGTGCGAGATGAATTATGTGGAACTTCTCCGTTTTCCCACGGTATTTGCCTCGGCATTGCTGGCAGAGGTCTTCTCCTTCGCTGGTGGAGTGGATGAAGCCATTGTAACAGAAATACTGCTCGAATCTCAGCAGGTATTCTAGCCTTTTGAAGCCGGAGGGCGTTGGTGCTTTCGTTTTCCTGCACATGTTGTGGCTTCTGGGAATTTGAAGGGAGTGTAATATGGGGGGGGGTGAATGTTTTTTTTGGGGTGGGGTGGGTCGGGATGCTACTTCTCGCTTGCGGTTCTGTCGATAATTTTATTCTCTAGTGGAGGGGTGGATCTTTCCCGGGGTGTATGACTCTTCGTTCTCCGACGTCTGGTGTGTGGAGAGGAGGGTCTGTACCGGGGTGCGTTACCCTTTGTTGAGCGGTGTCTGGCGTGTTGCGAGGTGGTCCCGTTGACATTGGGAGGACCACGGGGTTACGGGATGTGGCGTCTGCGTCGTTCTTGCCTGACGATGCTTTGTTATGCGCGACCTCGTCCGCGTTGAGGTGTTGCATCGGGATTGTCTCGTATAATTCTTTTATACGAGCTCTGTGCTTTACTGCGGCGCGATCGTTGTCGGTCGCTTCGCACGAGCAGTTCGTACGAACTTGAAGAGTGGACTCCGAATGTTGTTCGGGTTTTTGTACTAACGCGAAGTGATCGTTTTCGATCGTCTCGCACGGGCGGTTCGTGCGAGCTTGAGAGATTAGTGAATAATTGACCGAATCTTGTTCGGGACTTTTAATTATCGCGAAGTGATCGTTTTCGATCGTCTCGCACGGGCGGTTCGTGCGAGCTTGAGAGATTAGTGAATAATTGACCGAATCTAGTTCGGGTTTTAGAGAGAACGCGAAGTGATCGTTTTCGATCGTCTCACACGAGCGGTTCGTGTGAGCCTGAGAGGTTAGCGAAGAATTGACCGAATCTCGTTCGGGATTTTTAATTGACGCGGAGTGATCGTTTTCGATCGTCTCACACGGGCGGTCCGTGTGAGCCTGAGGGATTTGTGAATTGTCGACCGAATCTTGTTCGGGATTTAGGGAGAACGCGAAGTGATCATTATCGATCGTCTCACACGAGCGGTTCGTGTGAGCCTGAGGGGTTAGCGAAGAATCGACCGAATCTTGTTCGGGATTTTTAATTGACGCGGAGTGATCGTTTTCGATCGTCTCACACGGGCGGTCCGTGTGAGCCTGAGAGATTTGTGAATTGTCGACCGAATCTTGTTCGGGATTTTTAATTGACGCGGAGTGATCATTATTGATCGTCTCACACGAGCGGTTCGTGTGAGCCTGAGGATTTAGAAGGGAGTTGACCGAATCTCGTTCTGATTTTAGAATTTTCGCGAAGTGATCATTTTCGATCGTCTCGCACGAGCGGTTCGTGCGAGCCTGAGGATTTAGAGGAGAATTGACCGAATCTCGTTCGGAATTTAGAATTAGCGCGGAGTGATCATTATTGATCGTCTCGCACGAGCGGTTCGTGCGAGCCTGAGGATTTAGAGCAGAATTGACCGAATCTCGTTCGGAATTTAGAATTAGCGCGGAGTGATCATTATTGATCGTCTCGCACGAGCGGTTCGTGCGAGCCTGTAGATTTAGCGAAGAGGAATCCGAATCGAAATCGGATTTTTGATTTAGCGCGGAGACGTAGTGAATCGATCTTTGAAGGGGTTTGTCGTCGGTTTTTACGCGGGTGGGGCCTCTCGGGACGGCGACGGATTGCTCGGGAGGCCGGAATCGTTTCCCTGTTTCGGATTATTGTTATATTCGCGACGGCGGCATCCGTGGATATCGTGGCCTGCACGTTGGCAGTACCGGCAATGTTTTGGGGCTTCCGTTGGGAAGGACTCGCGGTTCTCGCGGTGGGGGTTAGACGCGGGGCGCTCGTCACGCCATGGGGGTTCGTAATGACGGGGTGGTCGATGGGGTGGGGACGCGTTTCTGGGATAAGAGTCGTGAGTGGGTTGCCGTGGTTCTTGGCGCGGGGGTGGGGGTCGTGGGGGATTGTTGTAATACCGGCGTTCTGGGGTGCGGTTTGTGGTTCCGCTAAATTTCGTATGCCTATATTCGTCGCGGAATGTGTTCCCGTATCGCGCTATGTCGAGTTCATACTGACGGTATGCGGACATTGCTTCGTTGAATACTGTGCGTAGCTTTTCGTTTCTGAAGGGGCGGACTTCCGCTCGGAGGGTGGGGATTAATCCGCGAATAAAAGATTCTTTTGTGAGCTCGTCTACTTCTTCGTCGTCGGGGTTGATTCGATCGCATTCTAGGATGGCAGTCCGGAGGTCCTTTACACGCGTTATAAAATCTATGACGTGCTCGTTGGAGCCTTGAACAATACTGGCTAAGTCTCCACGGTATTGCTCGACGAATCGGTGGGGACCTAATATATTTTTGAGACGATTACATAATCCTGAGATCGTCGAGAAATCTTCGTCCTCGATCGCGGCGTAGGCGCGGCCGCGGAGTTTATTGCAAATTAGTTTCGTTAGGGTGCGTTCGACGTGTGGGGGAACTGCTTCGCGTGCGCGTTTACATGCTCGGACGAATTGGAGTACGGTTAAATTACTGCCGTCGAATGTAGGTACGAATTCTACTGCTTGTTTAAGAATGAAGTTCGCGGGGTCGGGGTGTGGGGTTTCGCCGTAGGGGGTTGAATTTGAACGGGGGAGGAAACGGGTGCTGCTTGAGTCGAGGCTGGTTAATCTTAATTCACGGAGTTCGCGACGCATTGCTCTGATTTCGTCTCGTTGTGCGCGGGCTTCTGATTCGTGCGCGAGTTTTGCCGTTTCGAGGGTTGTGGATTGATCGAGAAGGGCGGCTTCTCGTTGAATTAATTCCTGGTGGTATGCCAGGAGGGCTTCTCGGGTCGGGGGTGGGGTCGTATATGTTTCTTGTATCAAATTAGTATTATCCATCGCGGCGAAAGGGTTGCTTTTGGAATTGGGCTGATTTAGAGAGAATTATGACGCGCGGGGGGGGGGGGTGTAGACGTTTGAAGGGGGCCGAAAATATTTTCCGCGAGAGGGGCACCAGGGGTTCGCGGGGGAATGGACGGGGTAGCGTGCGGCAAAACCACACGGAAGGGGAAAATATTTCGCGGGGTACGAGGGGTAAATGGACGGGGTAATGTGTGAGAAACCACACGAGATGTGCTCGCGAAGAAGGGGGAGTAAAAAAAATTTTTGGGGATTTCGGCGATTTAAATAAATTATGAATTAGAATTGGGGGTTGGCAGGGGAGAATTCGTGAATGTTGGGGGAGGGTGCAGTGCAGTGCGAGGTGATCGATTTCTGATTACCGATAGAAAGGAAGGGAGGGTTGAGTTGCTCGGCGTCAGTGTAAGATTTCGGGGGTCGTCGATAAGGGGTTGTACAGGGCGTAGAAAAATTTTTTTGGGGGATTTCGAGAGCTAGGAGTAGCAAGGAGTCGCTCTAGGCGAGGAGATATTGGGAAACATCGAAATATTGAAAATTCGGTTCAAAAATTGTACAGGGCGTGTAAAATTGAGGAAAATAAGGGAAGGGGGGTGCGTCAAATTTGAATCGAGGGGTTCTAACCGGGGTTAACGGGGATCACTTCTTGTCCTACCGACTGCGCCAAATTTCAATGTCACGTCCCAGAGGGGGTGTTTTCCGACGGGAAAATGAGAGAGGGGGTTGAACCGACCTCCTCACCCCTTGTCAGTGACTGTGTGTGAATGAGCGATCTTTGATCCACGCGGCACGTACGTCCGCGTCTAATCTCGGCCCGTATCCGGCGATATCCTGATTCGAGGGTCGACGCGCGCGAAAGGGGAGGGGAAACGGAAAGGGGTTGTTCTTCTACTTACCTCCCTTGCTTACGAGGGGGAGTAGAGGCGCCTAAAAGTGGCGGTACAGGATGCGGCGGCGGAGGAGTACGTATCGGTCGTAGCGGGGGTCGTCAATGGAGATGTCTTCCAGGTGCGGCAATGAGGGGGTGAACTCCACCCTGTCGAGTTTCCACGGCGGTGGAGGCTGCTGGGCCGGCCGCAGGGTGATCCGGAATCCGGGAGGAAGTCACTGGACCGACACGACGCGGCAGCGCGGAGCGGTCAACGCGGAAACTTCGCGGGGGTGGCTCGCGAGGGTGGCCACCTGAACCGGGGGCGGTACGCGCCCGGATGGATCGTAGGGGTGCTGGTGCGCGAGGCGTGCTCGCTTTGCACGCTGGAATTTCTTCCCGGCTCGGCGGGTGCGTCGCATGGAGTGCGGGAGAGAAAGAGAGAGAGAGATAGGGGTTGTTTCGGAACAGGGGTGAATCGAGGAATTTAATAAGGGAAACACTAGGGGAAAGGTACGAAATATCGCGAGAAAATGTGTCACTGGGGCAAGTATTCCGTCACTCGTCGGCGCGGATCGACACACGAGGTCATCGTCCTCGCCCTTAGAACGAGGGTCGGGAAAACCGTACCGAGGGCACTCCACTAATCCTGGCGATACGCCGATGCTTGGGGCTCGCACTTTCGTCGCTCGTCGGCGCGGATCGGAACACTAGGGTTACCGTCCTCGCCCTTAGAACGAGGGCCGGAAAGGGCGATAGCAAGCACTTTCACCTAAATTATTTATTCGCCCGCGAAGGGATGGTAAACGAAGGGTTGCACCAAAAATAACACTTCAGGGTGCGTCAGCACCGAGGTAAAACCGCACTGTATTTCCGAAATAATATCGAAGAGGAAGAAAAGAAGAGGCAATGAAATGTCGAAGGAATATTATAATATATATATATATATGTAATATTAAACTCTCTCACTTTCTTCACAATTTTAATAACGAAAGGAATATAATATAATAGGAACTGAACGATGTCGGTATAATATAACGCTAATTATAATGATGAAATAACAACAGTAATTCGGATAATACGAAAAGAAATAGTAAACAAAAATAAGGATAAATCGATATAATCAGTAAAATAAAAGAGGAAATTAATGTAATGGATAAGGAAATAATAATAGGAAAAGAATAAGAAAGGAATCAGAAATCGTAATCGAAAACGAAATTGAAATAGGATCACTCGCGGAACTGCACTTCTACGATGTGAACACGACGCGATCTGAAGAGCAACTGAACGATGTGTGTGCGTCGCGAAAGCCAAGACTCAAGAGAGGGAGACAAGCACGGCGGCTTCTATTTATAGCATCGAAAACTGCCTGTTGCTAGGCGGATTTGTCACGTAGGCCACTGGCTTATGTAATCGCCACGTGCCTTTAGTCACGTACGCCACTCGGTTATGTAACTTGTTTGTCTCGATTGGAATGTCATAGGCGTAACTATTAAACGTTTGTACGGTTTAATAGTTATAATTTCTAACTCGACTGGCTTTTACCGTGGAAATTAATTATGCTTAACGAGTTATAATTAATTTCCATTATTCACAATATTAAATAATTGTTTTTAAATATGCAGTTTCTTCGTTTTCGATTGTATAGGAATCGGAAAGTATTCGCATTCTTATAACTAATGTGTTCGTGTTACAATGGATGAGTGCTTATAATTAACTTATAATTAATTAATCGCATCTTGCAATATTCGTGATGCATAGTTGCGATTTCTGTTGCTGATACATATGATAATTCGTATAATAATTACTTATTTCGTGAGATCTGAAGCGTAATTATTCTCTAGTTGAAACCATTGGCGTAATTATGAATTATTTCTATGAGATCATTTAATTCTGACTGTTCTGATAATTCTTATATAAATTGTAATTGTAAATATTATTTGTTCTATTAGTAAACATTATTTTGTAAATATTGTTTGTTTTTGTAAATATTATTTATTTACATTGTAAATATTATTTGTTCTATTGGTAAACATTATATTGTAAATATTGTTTGTTTTTGTAAATATTATTTATTTACATTGTAAATATTATTTATTCCAACGATTCCATAGGCGTAGGCATCGATTATTTGTCGACTCGATAAGGGTTAGTATTATGTGTTCCGTTTAAATTATATATGATTTATATGAATGTGATATGTCACTATACGTTGTTTCAGGTACAGCGCGTTTCAAAACATCGCTTATGGAATGTTTGGAATGGGGGAACGCGAAGAGCTAATCTACTCTTAATGTTAATTAATTATGATTTTATAATAACTTATGACTAACTTACAACTAATTCCAACGTTGTCGTTCGGACAACGTCACAGTTTTCGTTCGTTTTCAAGAAAATTAAGCGTTTCGCGTAGAGAATCGCTGATTCTGCGATAAACTGTGACGTTGTCCGAACGACAACGTTGGAATTAGTTGTAAGTTAGTCATAAGTTATTATAAAATCATAATTAATTAACATTTACAGTAGATTAGCTCTTCGCGTTCCCCCACTCCAAACATTCCATAAGCGATGTTTTGAAACGCGCTGTACCTGAAACAACGTATAGTGACATATCACATTCATATAAATCATATATAATTTAAACGGAACACATAATACTAACCCTTATCGAGTCGACAAATAATCGATGCCTACGCCTATGGAATCGTTGGAATAAATAATACTTACGTTACGAATCGCTGAAACAAACAATAATGCATATTAGTTTGATTAAAATATTAATAATCATACTATATAATTTACATATAATAATCGGTACCTACGCCTATGGAATCTCCAGAACAAATAATACTTACGTTTATGAATCGCTGAAACAAACAATAAGTCATATTAGTTCGATTAAATATTAATAATCGCATTATATATATAATATAAAAGAAGTAATACTTACGCCTATGAAACCGGCAAGAGAAACAATACTCACGCCTATGAGTTGCTGAAACAAACGATAATCATATTAGTTCAATTAAATATTTAACAATCACATCATATGTTCAATATAAATAATTGATACGTACGCCTATGCGATCGTCAGAATAGATAATACTTACGCCTATGAAACCGCTGAAACAAAGAAGATATATAAATTCATTTGAATGTTTATTAGTACAATTATAAAATCGAAATAGAACTATTGATACTTACGCCAATGAGATCTCCGGAAGAATACTTGCGCCTATGGGAACCTGAAACAAAGAATAATTGCATTAATTCAATAGAATAATTACAACTAAGGATATTCATTGTTATAAACAATACTCACCTCTACGAATAATCACTAGAGTTAATAATACTTACCTTTATAAATTATACTTACCTACGAAAAAGCACTAGAACACACACAAATAGTGATTACAAACGGTTAATAAATAATAACTATAATTACAATTACAAACATTTACAATTGAAATAAATAATATTTACAAGTTATATATATTCCAAATACATAATAATTACAATTCAGGTAAATATTATCTACAGTTACAAATAATATTTACAATGTCAATAAATAATATTTACAATATAATGTTTACTAATAGAACAAATAATATTTACAATGTAAATAAACAATATTTACAAAAACAAACAATATTTACAATATAATGTTTACCAATAGAACAAATAATATTTACAATGTAAATAAATAATATTTACAAAAACAAACAATATTTACAAAATAATGTTTACTAATAGAACAAATAATATTTACAATTACAATTTATATAAGAATTATCAGAACAGACGGAATTAAATGATCTCATAGAAATAATTCATAGTTACGCCAATGGTTTCAATTTAGAGAATAATTACGCTTCAGATCTCATGAAATAAGTAATTATTATACGAATTATCATATGTATCAGCAACAGAAATCGCAACTATGCATCACGAATATTGCAAGATGCGATTAATTAATTATAAGTTAATTATAAGCACTCATCCATTGTAACACGAACACATTAGTTATAAGAATGCGAATATTTTCCGATTCCTATACAATCGAAAACGAAGAAACTGCATATTTAAAACCAATTATTTAATATTGTGAATAATGGAAATTAATTATAACTCGTTAAGCATAATTAATTTCCACGGTAAAAGCCAGTCGAGTTAGAAATTATAACTATTAAACCGTACAAACGTTTAATAGTTACGCCTATGACATTCCAATCGAGACAAACAAGTTACATAACCGAGTGGCGTACGTGACTAAAGGCACGTGGCGATTACATAAGCCAGTGGCCTACGTGACAAATCCGCCTAGCAACAGGCAGTTTTCGATGCTATAAATAGAAGCCGCCGTGCTTGTCTCCCTCTCTTGAGTCTTGGCTTTCGCGACGCACACACATCGTTCAGTTGCTCTTCAGATCGCGTCGTGTTCACATCGTAGAAGTGCAGTTCCGCGAGTGATCCTATTTCAATTTCGTTTTCGATTACGATTTCTGATTCCTTTCTTATTCTTTTCCTATTATTATTTCCTTATCCATTACATTAATTTCCTCTTTTATTTTACTGATTATATCGATTTATCCTTATTTTTGTTTACTATTTCTTTTCGTATTATCCGAATTACTGTTGTTATTTCATCATTATAATTAGCGTTATATTATACCGACATCGTTCAGTTCCTATTATATTATATTCCTTTCGTTATTAAAATTGTGAAGAAAGTGAGAGAGTTTAATATTACATATATATATATATATTATAATATTCCTTCGACATTTCATTGCCTCTTCTTTTCTTCCTCTTCGATATTATTTCGGAAATACAGTGCGGTTTTACCTCGGTGCTGACGCACCCTGAAGTGTTATTTTTGGTGCAACCCTTCGTTTACCATCCCTTCGCGGGCGAATAAATAATTTAGGTGAAAGTGCTTGCTATCGCCCTTTCCGGCCCTCGTTCTAAGGGCGAGGACGGTAACCCTAGTGTTCCGATCCGCGCCGACGAGCGACGAAAGTGCGAGCCCCAAGCATCGGCGTATCGCCAGGATTAGTGGAGTGCCCTCGGTACGGTTTTCCCGACCCTCGTTCTAAGGGCGAGGACGATGACCTCGTGTGTCGATCCGCGCCGACGAGTGACGGAATACTTGCCCCAGTGACACATTTTCTCGCGATATTTCGTACCTTTCCCCTAGTGTTTCCCTTATTAAATTCCTCGATTCACCCCTGTTCCGAAACAACCCCTATCTCTCTCTCTCTTTCTCTCCCGCACTCCATGCGACGCACCCGCCGAGCCGGGAAGAAATTCCAGCGTGCAAAGCGAGCACGCCTCGCGCACCAGCACCCCTACGATCCATCCGGGCGCGTACCGCCCCCGGTTCAGGTGGCCACCCTCGCGAGCCACCCCCGCGAAGTTTCCGCGTTGACCGCTCCGCGCTGCCGCGTCGTGTCGGTCCAGTGACTTCCTCCCGGATTCCGGATCACCCTGCGGCCGGCCCAGCAGCCTCCACCGCCGTGGAAACTCGACAGGGTGGAGTTCACCCCCTCATTGCCGCACCTGGAAGACATCTCCATTGACGACCCCCGCTACGACCGATACGTACTCCTCCGCCGCCGCATCCTGTACCGCCACTTTTAGGCGCCTCTACTCCCCCTCGTAAGCAAGGGAGGTAAGTAGAAGAACAACCCCTTTCCGTTTCCCCTCCCCTTTCGCGCGCGTCGACCCTCGAATCAGGATATCGCCGGATACGGGCCGAGATTAGACGCGGACGTACGTGCCGCGTGGATCAAAGATCGCTCATTCACACACAGTCACTGACAAGGGGTGAGGAGGTCGGTTCAACCCCCTCTCTCATTTTCCCGTCGGAAAACACCCCCTCTGGGACGTGACATTGAAATTTGGCGCAGTCGGTAGGACAAGAAGCGATCCCCGTTAACCCCGGTTAGAACCCCTCGATTCAAATTTGACGCACCCCCCTTCCCTTCTTTTCCTCGATTTTTCTACGCCCTGTACAATTTTTTTTTCTTAACGGAATTCTCAATATCTCGACGTTTCCCAGTATCTTCTCGCCTAAAGCGACTCCCTGCTACTCCTAGCACTCTCGAAATCCCCCAAAAATTTTTCTACGCCCTGTACAACCCCTTCGACAACCCCCGAAATTTTACACTTACACCGAGCAACTCAACCCTCCCTCCCTTTCTATCGGTAATCAGAAATCGATCACCTCGCACTGCACTGCACCCTCCCCCAGCATTCACGAATTCTCCCCTGCCAACCCCCAATTCTAATTCGTAATTTATCTAAATCGTCGAAATCGCCAAAATTTTTTTACTCCCCCTTCTTCGCGAGCACATCTCGTGTGGTTTCTCACACATTACCCCGTCCATTTACCCCTCGTACCCCGCGAAATATTTACCCCTTCCGTGTGGTTTTGCCGCACGCTACCCCGTCCATTACCCCTCGTACCCCGTGAACATTTTTATCGTATTAATTACGCCCCTTCCGTGTGGTTTTGCCGCACGCTACCCCGTCCATTACCCCTCGTACCCCGTGAACATTTTTTATCGCATTAATTACGCCCCCTCCGTGTGGTTTTGCCGCACGCTACCCCGTCCATTACCCCTCGTACCCCGTGAACATTTTTATCGTATTAATTACTCCCCCCTTCGTGTGGTTTTGCCCAACGCTACCCCGTCCATTCCGCCGCGAACCCCTCGTGCCCCTCTCGCGAAAATTTTTTCGGCCCCCTTCAAACGTCTACACCCCCCCCCCCCCGCGCGTCATAATTCTCTCTAAATCAGCCCAATTCCAAAAGCCGCGATGGATAATACTAATTCGATACAAGAAACAAATACGACCCCACCCCCGACCCGAGAAGCCCTCCTGGCATACCACCAGGAATTAATTCAACGAGAAGCCGCCCTTCTCGATCAATCCACAACCCTCGAAACGGCAAAACTCGCGCACGAATCAGAAGCCCGCGCACAACGAGACGAAATCAGAGCAATGCGTCGCGAACTCCGTGAATTAAGATTAACCAGCCTCGACTCAAGCAGCACCCCTTTCTCCCCTCGTTCAAATTCAACCCCCTACGGCGGAACCCCGCACCCCGACCCCGCGAACTTCATTCTTAAACAAGCGGTAGAATTCGTACCCACATTCGACGGTAGTAATTTAACCGTGCTACAATTCGTCCGAGCATGTAAACGCGCACGCGAAGCAGTTCCCCCACACGTCGAACGCACCCTAACGAAACTAATTTGCAATAAACTCCGCGGCCGCGCCTACGCCGCGATCGAGGACGAAGATTTCTCGACGATCTCAGGATTATGTAATCGTCTCAAAAATATATTAGGCCCCCACCGATTCGTCGAGCAATACCGTGGAGATTTAGCCAGTATTGTTCAGGGCTCCAACGAGCACGTCATAGATTTTATAACGCGTGTAAAGGACCTCCGGACTGCCATCCTAGAATGCGATCGAATCAACCCCGACGACGAAGAAGTAGACGAGCTCACAAAAGAATCTTTTATTCGAGGATTAATCCCCCCCCTCCGAGCGGAAGTCCGCCCCTTCAGAAACGAAAAGCTACGTACAGTATTCAACGAAGCAATGTCCGCATACCGTCAGTATGAACTCGACATAGCGCGATACGGGAACACATTCCGCGACGAATATAGGCATACGAAACTTAGCGAAACCTCAAACCGCACCCCAGAACGCCGGTATTACAACAATTCCCCACGACCCCCACCCCCGCGTCAAGAACCACGGCACCCCACTCACGACTCTTACCCCCGAAACGCGTCCCCACCCCTTCGACCACCCCATCATTACGAACCCCCATGGCGTGACGAGCGCCCCGCGCCTAACCCCCACCGCGAAAACCGCGAGCCCTTCCCAACGGAAGCCCCAAAACATTGCCGGTACTGCCAACGTGCCGGCCACGATATCCACGAATGCCGCCGTCGCGAATATAACAATAACCCGAAACAGGGAAACGATTCCGGCCTCCCGAGCAATCTGTCGCCGTCCCGAGAGGCCCCACCCGCGTAAAAACCGACGACAAACCCCTTCAAAAATCGATTCACTACGTCTCCGCGCTAAATCAAAAATCCGATTCCGATTCGGATTCCTCTTCGCTAAATCTACAGGCTCACACGGACCGCTCGTGCGAGACGATCAAGAATGATCACTTCGCGAAAATTAAAAATCCCGAACGAGCTTCGGTCAATTCTTCAGTAATCTCTCATGCTCGCACGAACCGCTCGTGCGAGACGATCAATAATGATCACTCCGCGCTAATTCTAAAATCCGAACGAGATTCGGTCAATTCTCCTCTAAATCCTCAGGCTCGCACGAACCGCTCGTGCGAGACGATCGAAAATGATCACTTCGCGAAAATTCTAAAATCCGAACGAGATTCGGTCAACTCTCTTCTAAATCCTCAGGCTCACACGAACCGCTCGTGTGAGACGATCAATAATGATCACTCCGCGTTAATTAAAAATCCCGAACAAGATTCGGTCGACAATTCACAAATCTCTCAGGCTCACACGGACCGCCCGTGTGAGACGATCGAAAACGATCACTCCGCGTCAATTAAAAATCCCGAACAAGATTCGGTCGATTCTTCGCTAACCCCTCAGGCTCACACGAACCGCTCGTGTGAGACGATCGATAACGATCACTTCGCGCTCTCCCTAAATCCCGAACAAGATTCGGTCAATTCTTCGCAAATCCCTCAGGCTCATACGGACCGCCCGTGTGAGACGATCGAAAACGATCACTCCGCGTTAATTAAAAATCCCGAACAAGATTCGGTCGACAATTCACAAATCTCTCAGGCTCACACGGACCGCCCGTGTGAGACGATCGAAAACGATCACTCCGCGTCAATTAAAAATCCCGAACAAGATTCGGTCAATTCTTCGCTAACCCCTCAGGCTCACACGAACCGCTCGTGTGAGACGATCGATAACGATCACTTCGCGTTCTCCCTAAATCCCGAACAAGATTCGGTCAAATCTTCGCTAACCTCTCAGGCTCACACGGACCGCCCGTGTGAGACGATCGAAAACGATCACTCCGCGTCAATTAAAAATCCCGAACAAGATTCGGTCGATTCTTCGCTAACCCCTCAGGCTCACACGAACCGCTCGTGTGAGACGATCGACAACGATCACTTCGCGTTCTCTCTAAAACCCGAACTAAATTCGGCCAATTCTTCGCTAATCTCTCAGGCTCACACGAACCGCTCGTGTGAGACGATCGAAAACGATCACTTCGCGTCAATTAAAAGTCCCGAACAAGATTCGGTCAATGCTTCATGTATCTCTCAAGCTCACACGAACCGCCCGTGTGAGACGATCGAAAACGATCATTTCGCGTTAGTACAAAAACCCGAACAACATTCGGAGTCCACTCTTCAAGTTCGTACGAACTGCTCGTGCGAAGCGACCGACAACGATCGCGCCGCAGTAAAGCACAGAGCTCGTATAAAAGAATTATACGTGACAACTCCAATGCGACACCTCAACCTGGACGAGGTCGCGCATACCAAAGCGTCTTCAAGAGGAAACAATGAAGACGCCATATTTCGCAAGCCTGTGGTCCTCCCAATGTCAACGGGACCACCTCGCAACACGTCAAACGTCGGAGGACGAAGAGTGATACACCCCGGTACAGACCCTCCTCCCGACACACCAAACGTCGGAGGACGAAGAGTGATACACCCCGGTACAGACCCTCCTCTCGACACACCAGACGTCGGAGAACGAAGAGTCATACACCCCGGGAAAGACCCACCCCTCCACTAGAGAATAAAATTCTCGACAAAACCGCAAGCGAGAAGTACCAACCCGACCCACCCCCCCCCCTCCACAACATTCACCCCCCCCACATATTACACTCCCATCAAATTCCCAGAAGCCACAACATGTGCAGGAAAACGAAAGCACCAACGCCCTCCGGCTTCAAAAGGCTAGAATACCTGCTGAGATTCGAGCAGTATTTCTGTTACAATGGCTTCATCCACTCCACCAGCGAGGGAGAAGACCTCTGCCAGCAATGTCGAGGCAAATACCGTGGGAAAACGGAGAAGTTCCACATAATCCACCTCCGACGGAAGCGAATGAAGAACTCCTGCGATCGATGCGGCAAACAGATGTGCAGTGAACGCCCAGTGATAACCTGCCAAACATGTTCCATGTACATCGCCGAAGTGATGACGGAGGTAGTGTTCACCCCCAGCATCCAGCGGAGACCGGAGCAGGAAGCTCCATTCACATAAAAAGCAGCAGCAAGAGCAGCAGCCCCCCCCCTCTCAACGCCAAACCCCCGGAAGAAGCAGCAGCAACCCCCCCCTTCTTCTTCAACGCCAGTTCCACGAGCAGCAGCACCCCCCCCCCTCTGCAGCATCAACCCAAAACCCCGAGCAGCAGCCTTCCAAAACCCCCTGGGCAACCCCCAACGCATCAAGGTTCTATGACACCCCAGGCTCCGAGAAATTTCGAGGGCGAAATTTCTTCCCCGGGCGACGGAGGTGTGACGTTGTCCGAACGACAACGTTGGAATTAGTTGTAAGTTAGTCATAAGTTATTATAAAATCATAATTAATTAACATTTACAGTAGATTAGCTCTTCGCGTTCCCCCACTCCAAACATTCCATAAGCGATGTTTTGAAACGCGCTGTACCTGAAACAACGTATAGTGACATATCACATTCATATAAATCATATATAATTTAAACGGAACACATAATACTAACCCTTATCGAGTCGACAAATAATCGATGCCTACGCCTATGGAATCGTTGGAATAAATAATACTTACGTTACGAATCGCTGAAACAAACAATAATGCATATTAGTTTGATTAAAATATTAATAATCATACTATATAATTTACATATAATAATCGGTACCTACGCCTATGGAATCTCCAGAACAAATAATACTTACGTTTATGAATCGCTGAAACAAACAATAAGTCATATTAGTTCGATTAAATATTAATAATCGCATTATATATATAATATAAAAGAAGTAATACTTACGCCTATGAAACCGGCAAGAGAAACAATACTCACGCCTATGAGTTGCTGAAACAAACGATAATCATATTAGTTCAATTAAATATTTAACAATCACATCATATGTTCAATATAAATAATTGATACGTACGCCTATGCGATCGTCAGAATAGATAATACTTACGCCTATGAAACCGCTGAAACAAAGAAGATATATAAATTCATTTGAATGTTTATTAGTACAATTATAAAATCGAAATAGAACTATTGATACTTACGCCAATGAGATCTCCGGAAGAATACTTGCGCCTATGGGAACCTGAAACAAAGAATAATTGCATTAATTCAATAGAATAATTACAACTAAGGATATTCATTGTTATAAACAATACTCACCTCTACGAATAATCACTAGAGTTAATAATACTTACCTTTATAAATTATACTTACCTACGAAAAAGCACTAGAACACACACAAATAGTGATTACAAACGGTTAATAAATAATAACTATAATTACAATTACAAACATTTACAATTGAAATAAATAATATTTACAAGTTATATATATTCCAAATACATAATAATTACAATTCAGGTAAATATTATCTACAGTTACAAATAATATTTACAATGTCAATAAATAATATTTACAATATAATGTTTACTAATAGAACAAATAATATTTACAATGTAAATAAACAATATTTACAAAAACAAACAATATTTACAATATAATGTTTACCAATAGAACAAATAATATTTACAATGTAAATAAATAATATTTACAAAAACAAACAATATTTACAAAATAATGTTTACTAATAGAACAAATAATATTTACAATTACAATTTATATAAGAATTATCAGAACAGACGGAATTAAATGATCTCATAGAAATAATTCATAGTTACGCCAATGGTTTCAATTTAGAGAATAATTACGCTTCAGATCTCATGAAATAAGTAATTATTATACGAATTATCATATGTATCAGCAACAGAAATCGCAACTATGCATCACGAATATTGCAAGATGCGATTAATTAATTATAAGTTAATTATAAGCACTCATCCATTGTAACACGAACACATTAGTTATAAGAATGCGAATATTTTCCGATTCCTATACAATCGAAAACGAAGAAACTGCATATTTAAAACCAATTATTTAATATTGTGAATAATGGAAATTAATTATAACTCGTTAAGCATAATTAATTTCCACGGTAAAAGCCAGTCGAGTTAGAAATTATAACTATTAAACCGTACAAACGTTTAATAGTTACGCCTATGACATTCCAATCGAGACAAACAAGTTACATAACCGAGTGGCGTACGTGACTAAAGGCACGTGGCGATTACATAAGCCAGTGGCCTACGTGACAAATCCGCCTAGCAACAGGCAGTTTTCGATGCTATAAATAGAAGCCGCCGTGCTTGTCTCCCTCTCTTGAGTCTTGGCTTTCGCGACGCACACACATCGTTCAGTTGCTCTTCAGATCGCGTCGTGTTCACATCGTAGAAGTGCAGTTCCGCGAGTGATCCTATTTCAATTTCGTTTTCGATTACGATTTCTGATTCCTTTCTTATTCTTTTCCTATTATTATTTCCTTATCCATTACATTAATTTCCTCTTTTATTTTACTGATTATATCGATTTATCCTTATTTTTGTTTACTATTTCTTTTCGTATTATCCGAATTACTGTTGTTATTTCATCATTATAATTAGCGTTATATTATACCGACATCGTTCAGTTCCTATTATATTATATTCCTTTCGTTATTAAAATTGTGAAGAAAGTGAGAGAGTTTAATATTACATATATATATATATATTATAATATTCCTTCGACATTTCATTGCCTCTTCTTTTCTTCCTCTTCGATATTATTTCGGAAATACAGTGCGGTTTTACCTCGGTGCTGACGCACCCTGAAGTGTTATTTTTGGTGCAACCCTTCGTTTACCATCCCTTCGCGGGCGAATAAATAATTTAGGTGAAAGTGCTTGCTATCGCCCTTTCCGGCCCTCGTTCTAAGGGCGAGGACGGTAACCCTAGTGTTCCGATCCGCGCCGACGAGCGACGAAAGTGCGAGCCCCAAGCATCGGCGTATCGCCAGGATTAGTGGAGTGCCCTCGGTACGGTTTTCCCGACCCTCGTTCTAAGGGCGAGGACGATGACCTCGTGTGTCGATCCGCGCCGACGAGTGACGGAATACTTGCCCCAGTGACACATTTTCTCGCGATATTTCGTACCTTTCCCCTAGTGTTTCCCTTATTAAATTCCTCGATTCACCCCTGTTCCGAAACAACCCCTATCTCTCTCTCTCTTTCTCTCCCGCACTCCATGCGACGCACCCGCCGAGCCGGGAAGAAATTCCAGCGTGCAAAGCGAGCACGCCTCGCGCACCAGCACCCCTACGATCCATCCGGGCGCGTACCGCCCCCGGTTCAGGTGGCCACCCTCGCGAGCCACCCCCGCGAAGTTTCCGCGTTGACCGCTCCGCGCTGCCGCGTCGTGTCGGTCCAGTGACTTCCTCCCGGATTCCGGATCACCCTGCGGCCGGCCCAGCAGCCTCCACCGCCGTGGAAACTCGACAGGGTGGAGTTCACCCCCTCATTGCCGCACCTGGAAGACATCTCCATTGACGACCCCCGCTACGACCGATACGTACTCCTCCGCCGCCGCATCCTGTACCGCCACTTTTAGGCGCCTCTACTCCCCCTCGTAAGCAAGGGAGGTAAGTAGAAGAACAACCCCTTTCCGTTTCCCCTCCCCTTTCGCGCGCGTCGACCCTCGAATCAGGATATCGCCGGATACGGGCCGAGATTAGACGCGGACGTACGTGCCGCGTGGATCAAAGATCGCTCATTCACACACAGTCACTGACAAGGGGTGAGGAGGTCGGTTCAACCCCCTCTCTCATTTTCCCGTCGGAAAACACCCCCTCTGGGACGTGACAAAACTAGTCGAAATCGTGATTTCTGCTACAATTCGGTGGTTTTCGATCGTTTTCGTTCGTTTTCATGAAAATTAAGCGTTTCGCGTAGACAATCGCTGATTCTGCGATATTCTAGTCGAAATCGTGGTTTCTGCTACAATTCGGTGGTTTTCGATCGTTTTCGTTCGTTTTCAAGAAAATTAAGCGTTTCGCGTAGAGAATCGCTGATTCT
>NW_027489334.1:0-53025 GCF_050948215.1 Halictus rubicundus | reverse complement strand
AGAGGATAGGGATAGGATAGAGACTAGGATAGGATAGAGGATAGGATAGGATAGAGGATAGGATAGGATAGAGGATAGGATAGGATAGAGGATGGGATAGGATAGAGGATAATATAGGATAGAGGATATGATAGGATAGAGGATAGGATAGGATAGAGGATAGGATAGGATAGAGGATAGGATAGGATAGGATAGAGGATAATATAGGATAGAGGATATGATAGGATAGAGGATAGGATAGGATAGAGGATGGGATAGGATAGAGGATAATATAGGATAGAGGATAGGATAGGATAGAGGATAGGATAGGATAGAGGATAGGATAGGATAGAGGATAGGATAGGATAGAGGATAGGATAGGATAGAGGATAGGATAGGATAGAGGATAGGGTAGGATAGGATAGAGGATAATTTAGGATAGAGGATATGATAGGATAGAGGATAGGATAGGATAGAGGAAGGGATAGGATAGAGGATAATATAGGATAGAGGATAGGATAGGATAGAGGATAGGATAGGATAGAAGATAGGATAGAGGATAGGGTAGGATAGAGGATAGGATAGGATAGAGGATAGGATAGGATAGAGGATAGGATAGGACAGAGGATAGGATAGGATAGAGGATAGGATAGGATAGAGGATAGGATAGGATAGAGGATAGGATACGATAGAGGATAGGATAGGATAGAGGATAGGATAGGATAGAGGATAGGATAGGATAGAGGATAGGATATGATAGAGGATAGGATAGGATAGAGGATAGGATAGGATAGAGGATAGGATAGACAGAGGATAGGATAGGATAGAGGGATAGGATATGATAGAGGATAGGACAGGATAGAGGATAGGATAGGATAGAGACAAGGATAGGATAGAGGATAGGATAGGATAGAGGATAGGATAGGATAGAGGATGGGATAGGATAGAGGATAATATAGGATAGAGGATAGGATACGATAGAGGATAAGGATAGGATAGAGGATAGGATAGGATAGAGGATCGGATATGATAGAGGATAGAATAGGATAGAGGATAGGATAGGATAGAGGATAGGATATGATACAGGATAGGATAGGATAGAGGATAGAATAGGATACAGGATAGGATAGGATAGAGGATAGGATAGGATAGAGGATAGGATAGGATAGAGGATAGGATAGGATAGAGGATGGGATAGGATAGAGGATAATATAGGATAGAGGATAGGATAGGATAGAGGATAGGATAGGATTGAGGATAGGATAGGATAGAGGATATTATATGGTAGAGGATAGGATAGGATAGAGGATAGGATAGGATAGGATAGAGGATAATATAGGATAGAGGATAGGATAGGATAGAGGATAGGATAGGATAAAGGATAGGATAGGATAGAGGATAGGATAGGATAGAGGATAGGATAGGAAAGAGGATAGGATAGGATAGAGGATACGATATAGGATTTAATAGGATAGAGGATAGGATACGATAGAGGATACGATAGGATAGAGGATAGGATAGGATAGAGAATAGGATAGGATAGAGGATAGGATAGGATAGAGGATAGGATAGGATAGAGGATAGGATAGGATAGAGGATGGGATAGGATAGAGGATAATATAGGATAGAGGATAGGTTAGGATAGAGGATAGGATAGGACAGAGAATAGGATATAGGATTGGATAGGATAGCGGATAGGATAGGATAGAGGATAGGATAGGATAGAGGATAGGATATGATAGAGGATAGGATATAGGATTGGATAGGATAGAGGATAGGATAGGATAGAGGATAGGATAGGATAGAGCATAGGATATGATAGAGGATAGGATAGGATAGAGGATAGGATAGGATAGAGGATAGGATATAGGATTGGATAGGATGGAGGATAGGATACGATAGAGGATAGGATAGGATAGAGAATAGGATGTAGGATTGTTAGGATAGAGGATAGAATAGGATAGAGGATAGGATAGGATAGAGGATAGGATATGATACAGGATAGGATAGGATAGAGGATAGGATAGGATAGAGGATAGAATAGGATACAGGATAGGATAGGATAGAGGATAGGATATGATAGAGGATAGGATAGGATAGAGGATAGGATAGGATAGAGGATAGGATAGGATAGAGAATAGGATAGGACAGAGGATATGATAGGATAGAGGATAGGATATGATACAGGATAGGATAGGATAGAGGATAGAATAGGATACAGGATAGGATAGGATAGAGGATAGGATAGGATAGAGGATAGGATAGGATAGAGGATAGGATAGGATAGAGGATGGGATAGGATAGAGGATAATATAGGATAGAGGATAGGATAGGATAGAGGATAGGATAGGATTGAGGATAATATAGGGATAGAGGATAGGATAGGATAGAGGATAGGATAGGATAGAGGATAGGATAGGATAGAGGATAGGATAGGATAGAGGATAGGATAGGAAAGAGGATAGGATAGGATAGAGGATACGATATAGGATTTAATAGGATAGAGGATAGGATACGATAGAGGATACGATAGGATAGAGGATAGGATAGGATAGAGAATAGGATAGGATAGAGGATAGGATAGGATAGAGGATAGGATAGGATAGAGGATAGGATAGGATAGAGGATGGGATAGGATAGAGGATAATATAGGATAGAGGATAGGTTAGGATAGAGGATAGGATAGGACAGAGAATAGGATATAGGATTGGATAGGATAGCGGATAGGATAGGATAGAGGATAGGATAGGATAGCGGATAGGATATGATAGAGGATAGGATATAGGATTGGATAGGATAGAGGATAGGATAGGATAGAGGATAGGATAGGATAGAGCATAGGATATGATAGAGGATAGGATAGGATAGAGGATAGGATAGGATAGAGGATAGGATATAGGATTGGATAGGATGGAGGATAGGATACGATAGAGGATAGGATAGGATAGAGAATAGGATGTAGGATTGGTTAGGATAGAGGATAGAATAGGATAGAGGATAGGATAGGATAGAGGATAGGATATGATACAGGATAGGATAGGATAGAGGATAGGATAGGATAGAGGATAGAATAGGATACAGGATAGGATAGGATAGAGGATAGGATATGATAGAGGATAGGATAGGATAGAGGATAGGATAGGATAGAGGATAGGATAGGATAGAGAATAGGATAGGACAGAGGATATGATAGGATAGAGGATAGGATAGGATAGAGGATAGGATAGGATAGAGGATAGGATACGGTAGAGGATAGGATATGATAGAGGATAGGATAGGATAGAGGATAGGATAGGATAGAGGATAGGATAGGATAGAGGACAGGATAGGATAGAGGATAGGATAGGATAGAGGATAGGATAGGATAGAGGATAGGATAGGATAGAGGATAGAATAGGATAGAGGATAGGATAGGATAGAGGATAGGATAGGATAGAGGATAGGATAGGATAGATGATAGGATACGATAGAGGATAAGGATAGGATACAGGATAGGATAGGATAGAGGATAGGATATGATAGAGGATAGGATAGGATAGAGGATAGGATGGGATAGAGACTAGGATAGGATAGAGGATAGGATAGGATAGAGGATAGGATAGGATAGAGAATAGGATAGGATAGAGGATAGGATAGGATAGAGGATAGGATATGATACAGGATAGGATAGGATAGAGGATAGGATAGGATAGAGGATAGGATAGGATAGAGGATAGGATAGGATAGAGGATAGGATAGGATAGAGGATAGGATAGGATAGAGAAAAGGATAGGATAGAGGATAGGATAGGATAGAGGATAGGATAGGATAGAGGATAGGATAGGATAGGATAGAGGATAATATAGGATAGAGGATATGATAGGATAGAGGATAGGATAGGATAGAGGATGGATAGGATAGAGGGATAATATAGGATAGGATAGGATAGGATAGAGGATAGGATAGGATAGGATAGGATAGGATAGAGATAGGATAGGATAGAGGATAGGATAGGATAGGATAGGATAGAGTAGAGATAGGATAGGAGTAGAGGATAGGATAGGATAGGATAGGATAGATAGAGGATAGGGATAGGATAGAGGATAGGATCAGGATATGTCACTTCAGCACTGTCACGATGCACGCTTGCACTTCTCGTTCATAGTCAAGACTAGTCAGGTTAGGACTTCTGCCTCACTGTCGTCGGCACGTCACGTTCACTTCTTCACTGCACGTGCACGTCCTTCACTCGTGCTCACGGCTATCGGTCACTTCACCTCACTCTTCACTCGCACTTCACGTCTTCACTGGCACTGTCACGCTTCACTTCACTTGCACTCGTCACTTCACTTCACTTCACTCGTTGCACCACACTTCACTCTGTCACATCACTTCACTCTTCACTTCACTGCACTCTTCATTTCACTTCACTCTTCACCACACTTCACTCGTTCACTGTCACTTCACGCTTCACGTTCACTTCACTCCGCACTTCACTCTGTCACTTCACTGCACTCTTCACTTCACTGTCACTCTTCACTTCACTTCACTCTTCACTTCACGTCACTCGTCACTTCACTTCACTCTTCACTGCACGTTCACTCTTCACTTCACGTCACGCGTCACTGCACTTCACTCGTCACTTCACTTCACGCTTCACTTCACTTCACTCTTCACGTCACTTCCCTCGTTCACTTCACTTCACTCTTCACTGCACGTTCACTCTTCACGTCACGTCACTCTCCACTGCACTGCACTCTTCACCTCACTTCACGTCTTCACTTCACTGTCACTCTTCACCCCACGTCACTTCACTCTTCACCACACTGCACTCTTCACTTCACTTCACTCGTCACTTCACTTCACTCTTCACGTCACTTCACTCTTCACGTCACTTCACTCTTCATTTCACTGCACTCTTCATTTCACTTCACTCTTCACTGCACGTCACTCTTCACTTCACTTCACGTCTTCACTTCACTGCACTCTTCATTTCACTTCACTCTTCACCACACTGTCACCCTTCACTTCACTTCACTCTTCACTTCACTTCACTTCTTCACTTCACTCTTCACTTCACTGCACTGTCACTCTTCACTTCACTTCACTCTTCACTTCACTTCACCCTTCACTTCACTTCACTCTTCACTCCACTTCACCCTTCACTGCACTTCACTCATCACGGCACTTCACTCTTCACTTAACCTCACTCTTCACCGTTCACTTTCACTCTTCACTTCACTTCACTCTTCACTTCACAGCACGTCTTCACTCCACTTCACTCTTCACTTCATCTGTCACTATTCACTTCACAGCACCCGTGCACTTCACTTCACTCTGCACTCCACTTCACCCTTCACTTCACTTCACTCTTCACTGTCACTGTCACTCTTCACTTCACAGCACTCTTCACTTCCCTTCACTCTGTCACGTCACGTCACTCTCCACGTCACTGCCCTCGTCACTTCACTTCACTGTCACGCGCCACTTCACTTCACTCTTCACTTCACTTCACGTCTTCATGTCACTTCACTCTTCACCACACTTCACTCTTCACTTCACTGCACTCTTCACGTCACTTCACTCTTCACTTCACTTCACTCTTCACTTCACGTGCACTTCACTCTTCACCACACTTCACTCTGTCACAGCACTTCACTCTTCACTTCACTTCACTCTTCATTTCACTTCACTCTTCACCACACTTCACTCTTCACGTCACTTCACTCTGCACTGCACTTCACTCTGTCACTTCACTTCACTCTTCACTTCACTTCACTCTTCACTTCACGTTCACTCTTCACTTCACTTCACTCTTCACTTCACTTCACTCTCACTTCACTTCACTTCACTCTTCACCACACTTCACTCTTCACTTCACTTCACTCTTCACCTGCACTGCACGCCTCACTTCACTCTTCACGTCACTTCACTCGTCACTTCACTTCACTCTTTCACTGCACTTCACTCTTCACTTCACATCACTCTTCACTTCCCTTCACTCTTCACTTCACTTCACTCTCCACTTCACGTCACTCTTCACTTCACTGGCACGCTTCACTTCACTTCACTCTTCACTTCACTGCACTCGTCATTTCACTTCACTCTTCACCACACTTCACTCTTCACGTCACGTCACTCTTCACTTCACTTCACTCGTCACTTCACTTCACTCGTCACTTCTTCTCTTCACTCTTCACCACACTTCACTCTTCACATCACTTCACTCTTCACGTCACTTCACTCTTCAGTTCACTTCACTGCTTCACCACACTTCACTCTTCACTTCACTTCACTCTGTCACTTCACTTCACTCTGCACTGCACTTCACTCTTCACGTCACTTCACTCTGCACTTCACTTCACTCTTCACTTCACTGTCACGCTTCACTTACTGCACTTCACTCTTCACCAAACTTCACCTTCACATCACTTCACTCTTCACGTTCACTTCACTCTGTCCTTTCACTTCACGCTTCACCACACTTCACTCTTCACTTCACTTCACTCTGTCACTTCACTTCACTCCTCACTTCACTCTTCACTTCACTTCACTCTTCACTTCACTTCACTCTTCACTTCACTTCGTCTTCTCACTTCACTGCCCTCTTCACTTCACTTCACTCTTCACTTCACTTCACTCTTCACTGTCACTGTCACTCTTCACTTCACCTCACTCTGCACTTCACGTCACTCTTCACTTCACTTCACTCTTCACTTCACTTCACTCTTCACTCACATCACTCTGCACTTCACTTCACTCTTCACTTCACGTCACTCTTCACTTCACTTCCCTCTTCACTTCACTTCACTCTTCACTTCACATCACTCGTCACTTCCCTTCACTCGTTCACGTCACTTCACTCTCCCCTTCACTTCACTCGTCACGTCACTTCACTCTTCACGTCACTTCACTCTGCATTTCACTTCACTCTTCACCACACTTCACTCTTCACTTCACTTCACTCTTCACTTCACTTCACTCGTCACTTCACTTCACTCTTCACTTCACTTCACTCGTCATTTCACTTCACTCTTCACTTCACTGTCACTCTTCACTTCACTTCACTCTTCACTTCACTTCACTCTTCACTTCACTTCACTCTTCACTTCACTTCACTTCACTCTTCACCACACGTCACTCTTCACCACGTCACTCTTCACTTCACGTCACTCTTCACTTCACAGCACTCTTCACTTCACGTCACTCTTCACTTCACTTCACTCTTCACTTCACTGCACTCTTCACTTCACTTCACTCTTCACTTCACTTCACTCTCCACTTCACTTCACTCTTCACTTCACTTCACTCTTCACTTCACTTCACTCTGCACTTCACGTCACTTCACTCTTCACCACACTTCACTCTTCACATCACTTCACTCTTCACTTCACTTCACTCTTCATTTCACTTCACGCTTCACCACACTTCACTCTTCACTTCACTTCACTCTTCACTTCACTTCACTCTTCACTTCACTCTTCACGTCAAATCACTTCACTCTTCACTTCACTTCACTCTTCACTTCACTTCACTCTGTCACTTCACTTGCACTCTTCACTTCACCTCACTCTTCACCTTCACTTCACTCTTCACTTCACTTCACTCTGTCACTTCACATCACTCTGTCACTCCACTTCACTCTTCACGTCACGTCACTCTTCACTTCACATCACCCTTCACTTCACGTCACGCTTCACTCCACTTCACCCTTCACTTCACTTCACTCTTCACTTCACTTCACTCTTCACTTCACATCACTCTTCACTTCCCTTCACTCTTCACTTCACTGTCACTCTCCACTGTCACTTCACTCTTCACTGCACTGCACTCTTCACTGTCACGTCACTCTTCACTTCACTTCACTCTTCATTTCACTTCACTCTTCACCACACTTCACTCTTCACGTCACTTCACTCTTCACTTCACTTCACTCTTCACGTCACTTCACTCGGCACTTCACTTCACTTCACTCTTCACCACACGTCACTCTTCACATCACTTCACTCTGCCCGTCACTTCACTCTTCATTTCACTTCACTCTGTCACCACACTTCACTCTTCACTTCACTTCACTCTTCACTTCACTTCACGCTTCACTGCACTTCACTCGTCACGTCACTTCACTCGTCACTTCACTTCACTCTTCACTTCACCTCACTCTTCACCTTCACTTGCACCCGTTCACTTCACTTCACGTCTTCACTTCACATCACTCTTCACTGCACTTCACGCTTCACTTCATTTCACTCTCCACTTCACTTCACGCTTCACGTCACTTCACTCTTCACTGCACTTCACTCTCCACTGTCACTTCACTCTTCACTTCACTTCACGCTTCACTGTCACAGTCACCCTTCACTTCACGTGCACTCTTCACTGCACTTCACTCTTCACTTCACTTCACTCTGCACTTCACTGTCACTCTTCACTTCACTTCACTCTTCACTTCACGTCACTCTCCCTTCACTTCACTCGTCACTTCACGTCACTCTTCACTTCACTTCACTCTTCACTTCACTTCACTTCACTCTTCACCACACTTCACTCTGCACATCACTTCACTCTTCACGTCACTTCACTCTTCAGTGCACTTCACGCTTCACCACACTTCACTCTTCACTTCACTTCACTCTTCACTTCACTTCACTCTTCACTTCACTTCACTCTTCACTTCACTTCACTCTTCACTTCACAACACTCTTCACTTCACTTCACTCTTCACTTCACTTCACTCTTCACTTCACTTCACTCTTCACTTCACTTCACTCTTCATTTCACTTCACTCTTCACCACACTTCACTTCACTCGTCACCACACTTCACTCTTCACATCACGTCACTCTTCACTTCACTTCACTCTTCATTTCACTTCACTCTTCACCACACTTCACTCTTCACGTCACTTCACGCTTCACTTCACTTCACTCTTCACTGCACTTCACTCTTCACTTCACTCACTCTTCACTTCACTTCACTCTTCACTTCACTTCACTCTTCACTTTACTTCACTTCACTCTTCACCACACTTCACTCTTCACCACACTTCACTCTTCACATCACTTCACTCTTCACTTCACTTCACTCTGCATTTCACTTCACTCTTCACCACACTTCACTCTTCACTTCACTTCACTCGTCACTTCACTTCACTCGTCACTTCACTTCAATCTTCACTTCACTTCACTCTTCACGTCACTTCACTCTTCACTTCACTTCACCTCGTCACTTCACGTCTCTCACTTCACTTCACTTCACTCTTCACCACACTTCACTCTTCACTTCACTTCACTCTTCACTTCACGTCACTCCTCACTTCACCTTCACTTCACTTCTCTTCACTTCACTTCACGCTTCACTTCACTTCACTCTTCACTTCACTTCACTCTTCACTTCCCTTCACTCTTCACTTCACTTCACTCTCACTTCACTTCACGCTTCACTTCACTTCACGCTTCACTTCACTTCACTCTTCACTTCACTTCACTCTTCATTCACTTCACTCTTCACCACACTTCACTCTTCACTTCACTTCACTCTTCACTTCACTTCACTCTTCACTGCACTTCACTCTTCACGTCTTCACTTCACTCTTCACCACACTTCACTCTTCACATCACTTCACTCTTCACTTCACTTCACGCTCTTTCACTTCACTCGTCACCACTTCACTCACTTCACTTCACTCTTCACTTCACTTCACTCTTCACGTCACTTCACTCTTCACTTCACTTCACTCTTCACTTCACTTCACTCTTCACTTCACTTCACTCTTCACTTACTTCACTGTCACTCTTCACCACACTTCACTCTTCACTTCACTTCACTCGTCACGTCACTTCACTCTCCTTCACGTCACTCTTCACCTCACTTCACTCTTCACTTCACTTCACTCTTCACTTCCTCATTCACTCTTCACGTCACTCTTCACTTCACTCTTCACTTCACTTCACTCTTCACTTCACTGTCACTCTTCACTTCACTTCACTCGTTCACTTCACTTCACTCTTCACTTCACTTCACTCTTCACTCACCTCACTCTTCACTTCACTTCACTCTTCACTTCACTTCACGTCTTCACTTCACTTCACTCTTCACTGTCACTTCACTCTTCACTTCACTTCACTCTTCACTTCACTTCACTCTTCACGTCACTTCCCTCTTCACTTCACTTCACTCTTCACTTCACTTCACTCTTCACTTCACTTCACGCTCCACTTCACTTCACTCTTCACCTCACTTCACTCTTCACTTCACTTCACTTCTTCACCCCACTTCACTTCACTCGTCACCTCACTGTCACTCTGTCACTGCACTTCACTCTTCACTTCACTTCACTCTTCACTTCACTTCACTCTTCACTTCACTTCACTCTTCATTCACTTCACTCTGCACGTCACTTCACGCTTCTCGTCACGTCACTCTGCACTTCACTTCACTCTTCACGTCACTTCACTTCACTCTTCACCTCACTGCACTCTTCACATCACTGTCACTCTTCACCTCACTTCACTCTGTCATTGCACTTCACTCACCACACTTCACTCTTCACTTCACTTCACTCTTCACTTTCACTGCACTCGTCACTTCACTTCACTCTTCACGTCACTTCACTCTTCACTTCACTTCACTCGTCACTTCACTGCACTCTTCACTGCACTTCACTTCACTCGTCACCACACTTCACTCTTCACATCACTTCACTCTTCACTTCACTTCACTCTTCATTTCACTTCACTCTTCACCACACTTCACTCTTCACTTCACTTCACTCTTCACTTCACTTCATTTCACTTCACTCTTCACCACACGTTCACTCTTCACGTCACTTCACTCTTCACTTCACTTCACTCTTCACTTCTCTCTTCACTTCACTTCACTTCACTCTTCACTGCACTTCACTCTTCACTTCACTTCACTCTTCACTTCACTTCACTCTTCACTGTCACTTCACTCTTCACTTCACCTCACTCTTCACCTGCACTTCACTCTTCACTTCACTTCACTCGTCACTTCACATCACTCTTCACTCCACTTCACTCTTCACTGCACTTCACTCTTCACGTCACATCACCCTGTCACTTCACTTCACTCTTCACTCCACGTCACCCTTCACGTCACTTCACTCTTCACTTCACTTCACTCTTCACTTCACGTTCACTCTTCACTTCACTTCACTCTTCAGTTCACTTCACTCTTCACCACACTTCACTCTTCACTTCACTTCACTCTTCACTTCACTTCAATCTTCACTTCACTTCACTCTTCACAACACATGTACTCTTCACTGCACTTCACTCTTCACTTCACTTCACTTCACTCGTCACCACACTTCACTCTTCACTTCACTTCACTCTTCACTTCACTTCACCCTTCACTTCACTTCACTCTTCACTTCACTTCACTCTTCACTTCACTTCCCTCTTCACTTCACTTCACTCTTCACCTCACACTTCAAACCACTTCACTCTTCACTTCACCTCACTCTTCACCTCACTTCACTCTTCACGTCACTTCACTCTCCACGTCACGTCACTCTTCACTTCACTGTCACGTCTTCACTTCACTTCACTCTTCACTTCACTTCACTCTTCATTTCACTTGCACTCTTCACCACACTTCACTCTTCACTTAACTTCACTCTTCACTTCACTGCCCTCTCCACTTCACACTTCAATTCACTTCACTCTTCACTTCACTGTCACTCTTCACTTCACTTCACTCGTCACTTCACATCACTCTTCATTTCACTTCACTCTTCACCACACTTCACTCTTCACTTCACTTCACTCTTCACTTCACTTCATTTCACTGTCACTCGTCACCACACTTCACTCTTCACTTCACTTCACTCTTCACTTCACTTCACTCTTCACTTCACTTCTTCACTTCACTGCACGTCACTCTTCACTTCACTGTCACTCTTCACGTCACTTCACTCTTCACTTCACTTCACGCTTCACTTCACTTCACTCTTCACTTCACCTGCACTCTTCACCTTGCACTGTCACTCTTCACTTCACTTCACTCGTCACTGCACATCACTCTTCACTCCACTTCACTCGTCACTTCACTTCACTCTTCACTTCACATCACCCGTCACTTCACTTCACTCGGTCACTCCACTTCACCCTGCACTGCACTTCACGCTTCACGTCACTTCACTCTTCACTGTCACTTCACTCTTCACTTCACTTCACTCTTCATTGCACTTCACTCGTCACCACACTTCACTCTTCACTTCACTTCACTCTTCACTTCACTTCAATCTGTCACTTCACTTCACTCTTCACAACACATGACTCTGTCACTTCACTTCACTCTTCACTTCACTTTCACTTCACTCTGCACCACACTTCACTCTTAACTTCACTTCACTCTGTCACTTCACTTCACCCTTCACTTCACGTCACTCTTCACTGTCACTTCACTCTTCACTTCACTTCCCTCTGCACTTCACTGCACTCTTCACCTCACACTGTCAAACCACTTCACTCTTCACTTCACCTCACTTCTTCACCTCACGTCACTCTTCACTTCACTTGCACTCTCCACTTCACTTCACTCTTCACTTCACTTCACTCTTCACTTCACTTCACTCTTCACTTCACTTCACTCTGCATGTCACTTCACTCTTCACCACACTTCACTCTTCACTTAACTTCACTCTTCACTTCACTTCCCTCTTCTCACTTCACACTTCAATTCACTTCACTCTTCACTTCACTTCACTCTTCACTTCACTTCACTCTTCACTTCACATCACTCTTCACTTCACACTTCAATGTCACTTCACTCTTCACGTCACTGTCACTCTTCACTTCACTTCACTCTCCACTTCACATCACTCTTCACGTCACTTCACTCTGTCACTTCACTTCACTCTTCACTTCACACTTCAATTCACTTCATGTCTTCACTTCACCTCACTCTTCACGTCACTTCACTCTCCACTTCATACTGCAATTAACTTCACTCTGCACTCCACTTCACTCTTCTTCACTTCACTTCACTCTTCACTTCACATCACCCTTCACTTCACTTCACTCTTCACTTCACTTCACTCTGTCACTCCACTTCACCCTTCACTTCACTTCACTCTGCACTTCACATCACTCTTCACTTCACTTCACTCTTCACTTGCACTTCACTCTCACTGCACTTCACTCTCCACTTCACTTCCCTCTTCACATCACTTCACTCTTCACTTCACTTCACTCTTCACTTCACTTCACTCTTCACGTCACCGTACTCTTCACTTCACATCACTCGTCACTTCACTTCACTCTTCACGTCACTTCACTCTTCACTTCACGTCACTCTTCCCTTCACTTCACTCTTCACTTCACTTCACTCTTCACTTCACTTCACTCTTCACTTCACGTGCATTCGTCACTCCACGTCACTCTTCACTTCACTTCACTCTTCACTTCACTTCACTCTCACTTCACGTCACTCATCACTTCACCTCACTCTTCACCGTCACTTCACCCTGCACTTCACTTCACTCTTCACTTCACATCACTCTTCACTTCACTTCACTCTTCACTTCATTGTCACTCTCCACTTCACTTCACTCTTCACTTCACTTCACTCTTCACTTCACTTCACTCTCCACTTCACTTCACTCTTCACTGTCACTTCACTCTGTCACTTCACATCACCCTTCACTTCACTTCACTCTTCACTTCACGTCACTCTTCACTTCACGTCACTCTTCACTTCACTTCACTCTTCACTTCACTTCACTCTTCACTTCACTTCACTCTCCCCTTCACTTCACTCTTCACTTCACTTCACTCTTCACTTCACTTCACTCTTCACTTCACGTCACTTCACTCTTCACCACACTTCACTCTTCACATCACTTCACTCTTCACTCGTCACTTCACTCACTCTTCATTGTCACTTCACTCTTCACCACACTTCACTCTTCACTTCACTTCACTCTTCACGTCACTTCACTCTTCACTTCACTTCACTCTTCACTTCACAACACTCTTCACTTCACTTCACTCTACACTTCACTTCACTCTTCACTTCACTGTCACTCTTCACTTCACTGTCACTCTTCATTTCACGTTCACTCGTCACCACACTTCACTCTTCACTTCACTTCACTCTTCACTTCACTTCACTCCTCACTTCACTCTTCACGTCACTGCACTCGTCACTTCACTTCCCTCTTCACTTCACTTCACTCTTCACTTCACTTCACTCTTCACTTCACTGCACTCTGCACTTCACCTCACTCTTCACTTCACTTCACTCTTCACCCCACTTCACTTCACTCGTCACCACACTTCACTCTTCACTTCACTTCACTCTTCACTTCACTTCACTCTTCACTTCACTTCACTCTTCACTTCACTTCACTCTTCATTTCACTTCACTCTGCACTTCACTTCACTCTTCACTTCACTTCACTCTGCACTTCACTTCACTCTTCACGTCACTTCACGTCACTCTTCACCACACGTGCACTCTTCACATCACTTCACTCTTCACCTCACGTCACTCTTCATTTCACTTCACTCTTCACCACACTTCACTCTTCACTTCACTTCACTCTTCACTTCACTTCACTCTTCACTTCACTTCACTCTTCACTTCACTTCACTCTTCACTTCACTTCACTCTTCACTTTCACTTCACTCTTCACTTCACTTCACTTCACTCTTCACCACACTTCACTCTTCACAGCACTGCACTCTTCACTTCACTTCACTCTTCAGTTCACTTCACTCTTCACCACACTTCACTCTTCACTTCACTTCACTCTTCACTTCACTTCATTTCACTTCACGCTTCACCACACTTCACTCTTCACTTCACTTCACTCTTCACTTCACTGCACTCTTCACTTCACTCTTCACTTCACTTCACTTCACTCTTCACTTCACTTCACTCTTCACTTCACTTCACTCTTCACTTCACTTCACTCGTCACTTCACTTCACTCTTCACTTCACCTCACTCTTCACCTTTCACTTCACTCTGTCACTTCACTGTCACTCTGCACGTCACATCACGCTGTCACTCCACTGCACTCTGCACTTCACACACACCCCCCCCCCCCCTTCTTCGTCGTCCCCTCTCTCTCACCACACCACACACCACAACACACCACACACCACACCGCACCACACACCACACCACACCACACACCTCACCAACACCACACACGACACCACACCACACACCACACCACACCACACTCCACACCACACCACACACCACACCACACCACACACCACACCACACCACACACCACACCACACCACACCACACACCACACCACACACCACACCACACCACTCACCACACCACACCACACACCACACATCACCACACACCACTCCCACCACACCACACCTCACACCACACCACACCACACACCACACAACACCACACACCTCACCCCTCCACACACCTCACCACACCACACACCACACCACACCACACACCACACAACACCACACTCCACACCACTCCACACCACACACCACACCACACCACACACCACACCACACCACACACCACACCACACCACACACCACTCCACTCCTCACACCACACCACACCACTCACCTCACCACACCACACACCTCACTACACCTCACACCTCTCCCCTCCACACACCTCACAACACCACACTCCACTCCACACCACACACCACACTACACCTCACACCACTCCACTCCACACCACACTCCTCTCCACACCACACACCTCACCTCACACCACTCCTCTCCACACCACTCATCCACTCCCACCACACTACCACTCCACACCACACACCACACCACACCACTCACCACTCCACACCACACACCACTCCACTCCTCTCTCCACACATACACCTCTCTCCACTCCTCATTACACCACTCACCACTCCACTCCTCTCACGTACCTCTCCTCTCACCACTCCTCACCTCTAACCACACCTCTCCTCTATCCTATCCTATCCTCTGACCTCTCCTACACCACACTCCTATCCTATCCTCTCACCTATCTCACTCCTATCCTCTCCACTATCCTCTCCTACTCCTCTCTCCTATCCTCATCCACTCATCCTATCCCATCCTCACCTATCCTATCCTCTATCCTATCCTATCCTCTATCCTAACCTATCCTCTACTCCTATCCTAACCTCTCAACACTCCTATCCTCTATCCTATCCTATCCTCTATCCTATCCTATCCTCTATCCTATCCTATCCTCTATCCTATCTTATCCTCTATCCTCTCCCATCCTCTATCCTATCCTATCCTCTATCCTATCAATCCACAATCCTATATTATCCTCTATCCTATCCTATCCTATCCTCTATCCTATCCTATCCTCTATCCTATCCTATCCTCTATCCTATCCTTTTCTCTATCCTATCCTATCCTCTATCCTATCCTATCCTCTATCCTATCCTATCCTCTATCCTATCCTATCCTCTATCCTATCCTATCCTCTATCCTATCCTATCCTGTATCATATCCTATCCTCTATCCTATCCTATCCTCTATCCTATCCTATTCTCTATCCTATCCTATCCTCTATCCTATCCTATCCTCTATCCTATCCTAGTCTCTATCCCATCCTATCCTCTATCCTATCCTATCCTCTATCATATCCTATCCTCTATCCTATCCTATCCTGTATCCTATCCTTATCCTCTATCGTATCCTATCATCTATCCTATCCTATCCTCTATCCTATCCTATCCTCTATCCTATCCTATCCTCTATCCTATTCTATCCTCCATCCTATCCTATCCTCTATCCTATCCTATCCTCTATCCTATCCTATCCTCTATCCTATCCTGTCCTCTATCCTATCCTATCCTCTATCCTATCCTATCCTCTATCCTATCCTATCCTCTATCATATCCTATCCTCTACCGTATCCTATCCTCTATCCTATCCTATCCTCTATCCTATCCTATCCTCTATCCTATCATATCCTCTGTCCTATCCTATTCTCTATCCTATCCTATCCTCTATCCTATCCTATCCTCTATCCTATCCTATCCTCTATCATATCCTATCCTCTATCCTATCCTATCCTGTATCCTATTCTATCCTCTATCCTATCCTATCCTCTATCCTATCCTATCCTGTATCATATCCTATCCTCTATCCTATCCTATCCTCTATCCTATTCTATCCTCTATCCTAACCAATCCTACATCCTATTCTCTATCCTATCCTATCCTCTATCGTATCCTATCCTCCATCCTATCCAATCCTATATCCTATCCTCTATCCTATCCTATCCTCTATCCTATCCTATCCTCTATCATATCCTATGCTCTATCCTATCCTATCCTCTATCCTATCCTATCCTCTATCCTATCCAATCCTATATCCTATCCTCTATCATATCCTATCCTCTATCCTATCCTATCCTCTATCCTATCCTATCCGCTATCCTATCCAATCCTATATCCTATTCTCTGTCCTATCCTATCCTCTATCCTAACCTATCCTCTATCCTATATTATCCTCTATCCTATCCCATCCTCTATCCTATCCTATCCTCTATCCTATCCTATCCTCTATCCTATCCTATCCTCTATCCTATCCTATTCTCTATCCTATCCTATCCTCTATCCTATCGTATCCTCTATCGTATCCTATCCTCTATCCTATTAAATCCTATATCGTATCCTCTATCCTATCCTATCCTCTTTCCTATCCTATCCTCTATCCTATCCTATCCTCTATCCTATCCTATCCTTTATCCTATCCTATCCTCTATCCTATCCTAACCTCTATCCTATATTATCCTCTATCCTATCCTATCCTATCCTCTATCCTATCCTATCCTCTACCATATAATATCCTCTATCCTATCCTATCCTCAATCCTATCCTATCCTCTATCCTATCCTATCCTCTATCCTATATTATCCTCTATCCTATCCCATCCTCTATCCTATCCTATCCTCTATCCTATCCTATCCTCTATCCTATCCTATCCTCTATCCTATCCTATCCTGTATCCTATTCTATCCTCTATCCTATCCTATCCTGTATCATATCCTATCCTCTATCCTATCCTATCCTCTATCCTATTCTATCCTCTATCATATCCGATCCTCTATCCTATCCTATCCTCTATCCTATCCTTATCCTCTATCGTATCCTATCCTCTATCCTATCCTATCCTCTATCCTATCCTATCCTCTATCCTATCCTATCCTCTATCCTATCCTATCCTCTATCCTATCCTATCCTATCCTCTATCCTATCCTCTATCCTATCCTATCCTCTATCCTATCCTATCCTCTATCCTATATTATCCTCTATCCTATCCCATCCTATCCTATCCTCTATCCTATCCTATCCTCTATCCTATATTATCCTCTATCCTATCCCATCCTCTATCATATCCTATCCTCTATCCTATCCTATCCTCTATCCTATCCTATCCGCTATCCTATCCAATCCTATATCCTATTCTCTGTCCTATCCTATCCTCTATCCTAACCTATCCTCTATCCTATATTATCCTCTATCCTATCCCATCCTCTATCCTATCCTATCCTCTATCCTATCCTATCCTCTATCCTATCCTATCCTCTATCCTATCCTATTCTCTATCCTATCCTATCCTCTATCCTATCGTATCCTCTATCGTATCCTATCCTCTATCCTATTAAATCCTATATCGTATCCTCTATCCTATCCTATCCTCTTTCCTATCCTATCCTCTATCCTATCCTATCCTCTATCCTATCCTATCCTTTATCCTATCCTATCCTCTATCCTATCCTATCCTCTATCCTATATTATCCTCTATCCTATCCTATCCTATCCTCTATCCTATCCTATCCTCTACCATATAATATCCTCTATCCTATCCTATCCTCAATCCTATCCTATCCTCTATCCTATCCTATCCTCTATCCTATATTATCCTCTATCCTATCCCATCCTCTATCCTATCCTATCCTCTATCCTATCCTATCCTCTATCCTATCCTATCCTCTATCCTATCCTATCCTGTATCCTATTCTATCCTCTATCCTATCCTATCCTGTATCATATCCTATCCTCTATCCTATCCTATCCTCTATCCTATTCTATCCTCTATCATATCCGATCCTCTATCCTATCCTATCCTCTATCCTATCCTTATCCTCTATCGTATCCTATCCTCTATCCTATCCTATCCTCTATCCTATCCTATCCTCTATCCTATCCTATCCTCTATCCTATCCTATCCTCTATCCTATCCTATCCTATCCTCTATCCTATCCTCTATCCTATCCTATCCTCTATCCTATCCTATCCTCTATCCTATATTATCCTCTATCCTATCCCATCCTATCCTATCCTCTATCCTATCCTATCCTCTATCCTATATTATCCTCTATCCTATCCCATCCTCTATCCTATCCTATCCTCTATCCTATCATATCCTCTATCCTATATTATCCTCTATCCTATCCTATCCTATCCTCTATCCTATCCTATCCTCTATCCTATCCTATCCTCTATCCTATCCTATCCTCTATCCTATCCTATCCTCTATCCTATCCTATCCTCTATCCTATCCTATCCTCTATCCTATATTATCCTCTATCCTATCCCATCCTCTATCCTATCTTATCCTCTATCCTATCATATCCTCTATCCTATATTATCCTCTATCCTATCCTATCCTATCCTCTATCCTATCCTATCCTCTATCCTATCCTATCCTCTATCCTATCCTATCCTCTATCCTATCCCATCCTCTATCCTATCCTATCCTCTATCCTATCCTATCCTCTATCCTATCCTATCCTCTATCCTATCCTATCCTCTATCCTATATTATCCTCTATCCTATCCTATTTTATCCTCTATCCTATCCTATCCTCTATCCTATCGTATCCTCTATCCTATCCTATTCTCTATCCTATCCTATCCTCTATCCTATCCTATCCTCTATCCTATCCTATCCTCTGTCCTATCCTATCCTCTATCCTATCCTATCCTCTATCCTATCCTATCCTCTATCATATCCTATCCTCTATCCTATCCTATCCTCTATCCTATCCTATCCTCTATCCTATCCTATCCTCTATCGTATCCTATCCTCTATCCTATCCTATCCTCTATCCTATCCTATCCTCTATCCTATCCTATCCTCTGTCCTATCCTATCCTCTATCCTATCCTATCCTCTATCCTATCCTATCCTCTATCCTATCCTATCCTCTATCCCATCTTCTATCCTATCCTATCCTCTATCCTATCCTATCCTCTATCCTATATTATCCTCTATCCTATCCCTTCCTCTATCCTATCCTATCCTCTATCCTATCATATCCTCTATCCTATATTATCCTCTATCCTATCCTACCCTATCCTCTATCCTATCCTATCCTCTATCCTATCCTATCCTCTATCCAATCCTATCCTCTATCCTATCCTATCCTCTATCCTATCCTATCCTCTATCCTATCCTATCCTCTATCCTATATTATCCTCTATCCTATCCCATCCTCTATCCTATCCTATCCTCTATCCTATCATATCCTCTATCCTATATTATCCTCTATCCTATCCTATCCTATCCTCTATCCTATCCTATCCTCTATCCTATCCTATCCTCTATCCTATCCTATCCTCTATCCTATATTATCCTCTATCCTATCCCATCCTCTATCCTATCCTATCCTCTATCCTATCCTATCCTCTATCCTATCCTATCCTCTATCCTATCCTAGTCTCTATCCTATCCTATCCTCTATCCTGTCCTATCCTCTATCATATCCTATCCTCTATCCTATCCTATCCTCTATCCTATCCTATCCTCTATCCTATCCTATCCTCTATCCTATCTTCTATCCTATCCTATCCTCTATCCTATCCTATCCTCTATCCTATATTATCCTCTATCCTATCCTATCCTATCCTCTATCCTATCCTATCCTCTATCCTATCCTATCCTCTATCCTATCCTATCCTCTATCCTATCCTATCCTCAATCCTATCCTATCCTCTATCCTATCCTATCCTCTATCCTATCCTATCCTCTATCCTATATTATCCTCTATCCTATCCCATCCTCTATCCTATCCTATCCTCTATCCTATCATATCCTCTATCCTATATTATCCTCTATCCTATATTATCCTCTATCCTATCCTACCCTATCCTCTATCCTATCCTATCCTCTATCCTATCCTATCCTCTATCCTATCCTATCCTCTATCCTATCCTATCCTCTATCCTATCCTATCCTCTATCCTATCCTATCCTCTATCCTATATTATCCTCTATCCTATCCCATCCTCTATCCTATCCTATCCTCTATCCTATCATATCCTCTATCCTATATTATCCTCTATCCTATCCTATATTATCCTCTATCCTATCCCATCCTCTATCCTATCCTATCCTCTATCCTATCCTATCCTCTATCCTATCCTATCCTCTATCCTATCCTATCCTCTATAATATCCTATCCTCTATCCTATCCTATCCTCTATCCTATCCTATCCTCTATCCTATCCTATCCTCTATCCTATCCTATCCTCTATCCTATATTATCCTCTATCCTATCCCATCCTCTATCCTATCCTATCCTCTATCCTATCATATCCTCTATCCTATATTATCCTCTATCCTATCCTATCCTATCCTCTATCCTATCCTATCCTCTATCCTATCCTATCCTCTATCCTATCCTTTCTCTATCCTATCCTATCCTCTATCCTATCCTATCCTCTATCCTATCCTATCCTCTATCCTATCCTATCCTCTATCCTATCCTATCCTCTATCCTATCCTATCCTGTATCATATCCTATCCTCTATCCTATCCTATCCTCTATCCTATCCTATTCTCTATCCTATCCTATCCTCTATCCTATCCTATCCTCTATCCTATCCTAGTCTCTATCCCATCCTATCCTCTATCCTATCCTATCCTCTATCATATCCTATCCTCTATCCTATCCTATCCTGTATCCTATCCTTATCCTCTATCGTATCCTATCATCTATCCTATCCTATCCTCTATCCTATCCTATCCTCTATCCTATCCTATCCTCTATCCTATCCTATCCTCTATCCTATCCTATCCTCTATCCTATATTATCCTCTATCCTATCCCATCCTCTATCCTATCCTGTCCTCTATCCTATCATATCCTCTATCCTATATTATCCTCTATCCTATCCTATCCTATCCTCTATCCTATCCTATCCTCTATCCTATCCTATCCTCTATCCTATCCTATCCTCTATCCTATATTATCCTCTATCCTATCCCATCCTCTATCCTATCCTATCCTCTATCCTATCCTATCCTCTATCCTATCCTATCCTCTATCCTATCCTAGTCTCTATCCTATCCTATCCTCTATCCTGTCCTATCCTCTATCATATCCTATCCTCTATCCTATCCTATCCTCTATCCTATCCTATCCTGTATCCTATTCTATCCTCTATCCTATCCTATCCTGTATCATATCCTATCCTCTATCCTATCCTATCCTCTATCCTATTCTATCCTCTATCATATCCGATCCTCTATCCTATCCTATCCTCTATCCTATCCTTATCCTCTATCGTATCCTATCCTCTATCCTATCCTATCCTCTATCCTATCCTATCCTCTATCCTATCCTATCCTCTATCCTATCAAATCCTATCCTCTATCCTATCCTCTATCCTATCCTATCCTCTATCCTATCCTATCCTCTATCCTATATTATCCTCTATCCTATCCCATCCTCTATCCTATCCTATCCTCTATCCTATCATATCCTCTATCCTATATTATCCTCTATCCTATCCTATCCTATCCTCTATCCTATCCTATCCTCTATCCTATCCTATCCTCTATCCTATCCTATTCTCTATCCTATCCTATCCTCTATCCTATCCTATCCTCTATCCTATCCTATCCTCTATCCTATCCTATCCTCTATCCTATCCTATCCTCTATCATATCCTATCCTCTATCCTATCCTATCCTCTATCCTATTATCCTCTATCCTATATTATCCTCTATCCTATCCTATCCTATCCTCTATCCTATCCTATCCTCTATCCTATCCTATCCTCTATCCTATCCTATCCTCTATCCTATCCTATCCTCTATCCTATCCCATCCTCTATCCTATCCTATCCTCTATCCTATCCTATCCTCTATCCTATCCTATCCTCTATCCTATCCTATCCTCTATCCTATATTATCCTCTATCCTATCCCATCCTCTATCCTATCCTATCCTCTATCCTATCCTATCCTCTATCCTATCCTTGTCTCTATCCTATCCTATCCTCTATCCTGTCCTATCCTCTATCATATCCTATCCTCTATCCTATCCTATCCTCTGTCCTATCCTATCCTCTATCCTATCCTATCCTCTATCCTATCCTATCCTCTATCATATCCTATCCTCTATCCTATCCTATCCTCTATCCTATCCTATCCTCTATCCTATCCTATCCTCTATCGTATCCTATCCTCTATCCTATCCTATCCTCTATCCTATCCTATCCTCTATCCTATCCTATCCTCTGTCCTATCCTATCCTCTATCCTATCCTATCCTCTATCCTATCCTATCCTCTATCCTATCCTATCCTCTATCCTATCTTCTATCCTATCCTATCCTCTATCCTATCCTATCCTCTATCCTATATTATCCTCTATCCTATCCCTTCCTCTATCCTATCCTATCCTCTATCCTATCATATCCTCTATCCTAAATTATCCTCTATCCTATCCTACCCTATCCTCTATCCTATCCTATCCTCTATCCTATCCTATCCTCTATCCTATCCTATCCTCTATCCTATCCTATCCTCTATCCTATCCTATCCTCTATCCTATCCTATCCTCTATCCTATATTATCCTCTATCCTATCCCATCCTCTATCCTATCCTATCCTCTATCCTATCATATCCTCTATCCTATATTATCCTCTATCCTATCCTATCCTATCCTCTATCCTATCCTATCCTCTATCCTATCCTATCCTCTATCCTATCCTATCCTCTATCCTATATTATCCTCTATCCTATCCCATCCTCTATCCTATCCTATCCTCTATCCTATCCTATCCTCTATCCTATCCTATCCTCTATCCTATCCTAGTCTCTATCCTATCCTATCCTCTATCCTGTCCTATCCTCTATCATATCCTATCCTCTATCCTATCCTATCCTCTATCCTATCCTATCCTCTATCCTATCCTATCCTCTATCCTATCTTCTATCCTATCCTATCCTCTATCCTATCCTATCCTCTATCCTATATTATCCTCTATCCTATCCTATCCTATCCTCTATCCTATCCTATCCTCTATCCTATCCTATCCTCTATCCTATCCTATCCTCTATCCTATCCTATCCTCTATCCTATCCTATCCTCTATCCTATCCTATCCTCTATCCTATCCTATCCTCTATCCTATATTATCCTCTATCCTATCCCATCCTCTATCCTATCCTATCCTCTATCCTATCATATCCTCTATCCTATATTATCCTCTATCCTATCCTATCCTATCCTCTATCCTATCCTATCCTCTATCCTATCCTATCCTCTATCCTATCCTATCCTCTATCCTATATTATCCTCTATCCTATCCCATCCTCTATCCTATCCTATCCTCTATCCTATCCTATGCTCTATCCTATCCTATCCTATCCTCTGTCCTATCCTAGTCTCTATCCTATCCTATCCTCTATCCTGTCCTATCCTCTATCATATCCTATCCTCTATCCTATCCTATCCTCTATCCTATCCTATCCTGTATCCTATTCTATCCTCTATCCTATCCTATCCTGTATCATATCCTATCCACTATCCTATCCTATCCTCTATCCTATTCTATCCTCTATCATATCCGATCCTCTATCCTATCCTATCCTCTATCCTATCCTTATCCTCTATCGTAACCTATCCTCTATCCTATCCTATCATCTATCCTATCCTATCCTGTATCCTATTCTATCCTCTATCCTATCCTATCCTGTATCCTATCCTATCCTCTATCCTATCCTATCCTCTATCCTATCCTATCCTATCCTCTATCCTATCCTCTATCCTATCCTATCCTCTATCCTATCCTATCCTTTATCCTATATTATCCTCTATCCTATCCCATCCTCTATCCTATCCTATCCTCTATCCTATCCTATCCTCTATCCTATCCTATCCTCTATCCTATCCCATCCTCTATCCTATCCCATCCTCTATCCTATCCTATCCTCTATCCTATCCTATCCTCTATCCTATCCTATCCTCTATCCTATCCTATCCTCTATCCTATATTATCCTCTATCCTATCCTATTTTATCCTCTATCCTATCCTATCCTCTATCCTATCGTATCCTCTATCCTATCCTATTCTCTATCCTATCCTATCCTCTATCCTATCCTATCCTCTATCCTATCCTATCCTCTGTCCTATCCTATCCTCTATCCTATCCTATCCTCTATCCTATCCTATCCTCTATCATATCCTATCCTCTATCCTATCCTATCCTCTATCCTATCCTATCCTCTATCCTATCCTATCCTCTATCGTATCCTATCCTCTATCCTATCCTATCCTCTATCCTATCCTATCCTCTATCCTATCCTATCCTCTATCCTATCTTCTATCCTATCCTATCCTCTATCCTATCCTATCCTCTATCCTATATTATCCTCTATCCTATCCCATCCTCTATCCTATCCTATCCTCTATCCTATCATATCCTCTATCCTATATTATCCTCTATCCTATCCTATCCTATCCTCTATCCTATCCTATCCTCTATCCTATCCTATCCTCTATCCTATCCTATCCTCTATCCTATCCTATCCTCTATCGTATCCTATCCTCTATCCTATCCTATCCTCTATCCTATCCTATCCTCTATCCTATCCTATCCTCTGTCCTATCCTATCCTCTATCCTATCCTATCCTCTATCCTATCTTCTATCCTATCCTATCCTCTATCCTATCCTATCCTCTATCCTATATTATCCTCTATCCTATCCCATCCTCTATCCTATCCTATCCTCTATCCTATCCTATCCTCTATCCTATCCTATACTCTATCCTATCCTATCCTCTATAATATCCTATCCTCTATCCTATCCTATCCTCTATCCTATCCTATCCTCTATCCTATCCTATCCTCTATCCTATATTATCCTCTATCCTATCCCATCCTCTATCCTATCCTATCCTCTATCCTATCATATCCTCTATCCTATATTATCCTCTATCCTATCCTATCCTATCCTCTATCCTATCCTATCCTCTATCCTATCCTATCCTCTATCCTATCCTTTTCTCTATCCTATCCTATCCTCTATCCTATCCTATCCTCTATCCTATCCTATCCTCTATCCTATCCTATCCTCTATCCTATCCTATCCTCTATCCTATCCTATCCTGTATCATATCCTATCCTCTATCCTATCCTATCCTCTATCCTATCCTATTCTCTATCCTATCCTATCCTCTATCCTATCCTATCCTCTATCCTATCCTAGTCTCTATCCCATCCTATCCTCTATCCTATCCTATCCTCTATCATATCCTATCCTCTATCCTATCCTATCCTGTATCCTATCCTTATCCTCTATCGTATCCTATCATCTATCCTATCCTATCCTCTATCCTATCCTATCCTCTATCCTATCCTATCCTCTATCCTATTCTATCCTCTATCCTATCCTATCCTCTATCCTATCCTATCCTCTATCCTATCCTATCCTCTATCCTATCCTGTCCTCTATCCTATCCTATCCTCTATCCTATCCTATCCTCTATCCTATCCTATCCTCTATCATATCCTATCCTCTACCGTATCCTATCCTCTATCCTATCCTATCCTCTATCCTATCCTATCCTCTATCCTATCATATCCTCTGTCCTATCCTATTCTCTATCCTATCCTATCCTCTATCCTATCCTATCCTCTATCCTATCCTATCCTCTATCATATCCTATCCTCTATCCTATCCTATCCTGTATCCTATTCTATCCTCTATCCTATCCTATCCTCTATCCTATCCTATCCTGTATCATATCCTATCCTCTATCCTATCCTATCCTCTATCCTATTCTATCCTCTATCCTAACCAATCCTACATCCTATTCTCTATCCTATCCTATCCTCTATCGTATCCTATCCTCCATCCTATCCAATCCTATATCCTATCCTCTATCCTATCCTATCCTCTATCCTATCCTATCCTCTATCATATCCTATGCTCTATCCTATCCTATCCTCTATCCTATCCTATCCTCTATCCTATCCAATCCTATATCCTATCCTCTATCATATCCTATCCGCTATCCTATCCTATCCTCTATCCTATCCTATCCGCTATCCTATCCAATCCTATATCCTATTCTCTGTCCTATCCTATCCTCTATCCTAACCTATCCTCTATCCTATATTATCCTCTATCCTATCCCATCCTCTATCCTATCCTATCCTCTATCCTATCCTATCCTCTATCCTATCCTATCCTCTATCCTATCCTATTCTCTATCCTATCCTATCCTCTATCCTATCGTATCCTCTATCGTATCCTATCCTCTATCCTATTAAATCCTATATCGTATCCTCTATCCTATCCTATCCTCTTTCCTATCCTATCCTCTATCCTATCCTATCCTCTATCCTATCCTATCCTCTATCCTATCCTATCCTCTATCCTATCCTATCCTCTATCCTATATTATCCTCAATCCTATCCTATCCTCTATCCTATCCTATCCTCTATCCTATATTATCCTCTATCCTATCCCATCCTCTATCCTATCCTATCCTCTATCCTATCCTATCCTCTATCCTATCCTATCCTCTATCCTATCCTATCCTGTATCCTATTCTATCCTCTATCCTATCCTATCCTGTATCATATCCTATCCTCTATCCTATCATATCCTCTGTCCTATCCTATTCTCTATCCTATCCTATCCTCTATCCTATCCTATCCTCTATCCTATCCTATCCTCTATCATATCCTATCCTCTATCCTATCCTATCCTGTATCCTATTCTATCCTCTATCCTATCCTATCCTCTATCCTATCCTATCCTGTATCATATCCTATCCTCTATCCTATCCTATCCTCTATCCTATTCTATCCTCTATCCTAACCAATCCTACATCCTATTCTCTATCCTATCCTATCCTCTATCGTATCCTATCCTCCATCCTATCCAATCCTATATCCTATCCTCTATCCTATCCTATCCTCTATCCTATCCTATCCTCTATCATATCCTATGCTCTATCCTATCCTATCCTCTATCCTATCCTATCCTCTATCCTATCCAATCCTATATCCTATCCTCTATCATATCCTATCCTCTATCCTATCCTATCCTCTATCCTATCCTATCCGCTATCCTATCCAATCCTATATCCTATTCTCTGTCCTATCCTATCCTCTATCCTAACCTATCCTCTATCCTATATTATCCTCTATCCTATCCCATCCTCTATCCTATCCTATCCTCTATCCTATCCTATCCTCTATCCTATCCTATCCTCTATCCTATCCTATTCTCTATCCTATCCTATCCTCTATCCTATCGTATCCTCTATCGTATCCTATCCTCTATCCTATTAAATCCTATATCGTATCCTCTATCCTATCCTATCCTCTTTCCTATCCTATCCTCTATCCTATCCTATCCTCTATCCTATCCTATCCTTTATCCTATCCTATCCTCTATCCTATCCTATCCTCTATCCTATATTATCCTCTATCCTATCCTATCCTATCCTCTATCCTATCCTATCCTCTACCATATAATATCCTCTATCCTATCCTATCCTCAATCCTATCCTATCCTCTATCCTATCCTATCCTCTATCCTATATTATCCTCTATCCTATCCCATCCTCTATCCTATCCTATCCTCTATCCTATCCTATCCTCTATCCTATCCTATCCTCTATCCTATCCTATCCTGTATCCTATTCTATCCTCTATCCTATCCTATCCTGTATCATATCCTATCCTCTATCCTATCCTATCCTCTATCCTATTCTATCCTCTATCATATCCGATCCTCTATCCTATCCTATCCTCTATCCTATCCTTATCCTCTATCGTATCCTATCCTCTATCCTATATTATCCTCTATCCTATCCCATCCTCTATCCTATCCTATCCTCTATCCTATCCTATCCTCTATCCTATCCTTGTCTCTATCCTATCCTATCCTCTATCCTGTCCTATCCTCTATCATATCCTATCCTCTATCCTATCCTATCCTCTGTCCTATCCTATCCTCTATCCTATCCTATCCTCTATCCTATCCTATCCTCTATCATATCCTATCCTCTATCCTATCCTATCCTCTATCCTATCCTATCCTCTATCCTATCCTATCCTCTATCGTATCCTATCCTCTATCCTATCCTATCCTCTATCCTATCCTATCCTCTATCCTATCCTATCCTCTGTCCTATCCTATCCTCTATCCTATCCTATCCTCTATCCTATCCTATCCTCTATCCTATCCTATCCTCTATCCTATCTTCTATCCTATCCTATCCTCTATCCTATCCTATCCTCTATCCTATATTATCCTCTATCCTATCCCTTCCTCTATCCTATCCTATCCTCTATCCTATCATATCCTCTATCCTAAATTATCCTCTATCCTATCCTACCCTATCCTCTATCCTATCCTATCCTCTATCCTATCCTATCCTCTATCCTATCCTATCCTCTATCCTATCCTATCCTCTATCCTATCCTATCCTCTATCCTATCCTATCCTCTATCCTATATTATCCTCTATCCTATCCCATCCTCTATCCTATCCTATCCTCTATCCTATCATATCCTCTATCCTATATTATCCTCTATCCTATCCTATCCTATCCTCTATCCTATCCTATCCTCTATCCTATCCTATCCTCTATCCTATCCTATCCTCTATCCTATATTATCCTCTATCCTATCCCATCCTCTATCCTATCCTATCCTCTATCCTATCCTATCCTCTATCCTATCCTATCCTCTATCCTATCCTAGTCTCTATCCTATCCTATCCTCTATCCTGTCCTATCCTCTATCATATCCTATCCTCTATCCTATCCTATCCTCTATCCTATCCTATCCTCTATCCTATCCTATCCTCTATCCTATCTTCTATCCTATCCTATCCTCTATCCTATCCTATCCTCTATCCTATATTATCCTCTATCCTATCCTATCCTATCCTCTATCCTATCCTATCCTCTATCCTATCCTATCCTCTATCCTATCCTATCCTCTATCCTATCCTATCCTCTATCCTATCCTATCCTCTATCCTATCCTATCCTCTATCCTATCCTATCCTCTATCCTATATTATCCTCTATCCTATCCCATCCTCTATCCTATCCTATCCTCTATCCTATCATATCCTCTATCCTATATTATCCTCTATCCTATCCTATCCTATCCTCTATCCTATCCTATCCTCTATCCTATCCTATCCTCTATCCTATCCTATCCTCTATCCTATATTATCCTCTATCCTATCCCATCCTCTATCCTATCCTATCCTCTATCCTATCCTATGCTCTATCCTATCCTATCCTCTGTCCTATCCTAGTCTCTATCCTATCCTATCCTCTATCCTGTCCTATCCTCTATCATATCCTATCCTCTATCCTATCCTATCATCTATCCTATCCTATCCTGTATCCTATTCTATCCTCTATCCTATCCTATCCTGTATCCTATCCTATCCTCTATCCTATCCTATCCTCTATCCTATCCTATCCTATCCTCTATCCTATCCTCTATCCTATCCTATCCTCTATCCTATCCTATCCTTTATCCTATATTATCCTCTATCCTATCCCATCCTCTATCCTATCCTATCCTCTATCCTATCCTATCCTCTATCCTATCCTATCCTCTATCCTATCCCATCCTCTATCCTATCCCATCCTCTATCCTATCCTATCCTCTATCCTATCCTATCCTCTATCCTATCCTATCCTCTATCCTATCCTATCCTCTATCCTATATTATCCTCTATCCTATCCTATTTTATCCTCTATCCTATCCTATCCTCTATCCTATCGTATCCTCTATCCTATCCTATTCTCTATCCTATCCTATCCTCTATCCTATCCTATCCTCTATCCTATCCTATCCTCTGTCCTATCCTATCCTCTATCCTATCCTATCCTCTATCCTATCCTATCCTCTATCATATCCTATCCTCTATCCTATCCTATCCTCTATCCTATCCTATCCTCTATCCTATCCTATCCTCTATCGTATCCTATCCTCTATCCTATCCTATCCTCTATCCTATCCTATCCTCTATCCTATCCTATCCTCTGTCCTATCCTATCCTCTATCCTATCCTATCCTCTATCCTATCCTATCCTCTATCCTATCCTATCCTCTATCCTATCTTCTATCCTATCCTATCCTCTATCCTATCCTATCCTCTATCCTATATTATCCTCTATCCTATCCCATCCTCTATCCTATCCTATCCTCTATCCTATCCTATCCTCTATCCTATATTATCCTCTATCCTATCCTATCCTATCCTCTATCCTATCCTATCCTCTATCCTATCCTATCCTCTATCCTATCCTATCCTCTATCCTATCCTATCCTCTATCGTATCCTATCCTCTATCCTATCCTATCCTCTATCCTATCCTATCCTCTATCCTATCCTATCCTCTGTCCTATCCTATCCTCTATCCTATCCTATCCTCTATCCTATCTTCTATCCTATCCTATCCTCTATCCTATCCTATCCTCTATCCTATATTATCCTCTATCCTATCCCATCCTCTATCCTATCCTATCCTCTATCCTATCCTATCCTCTATCCTATCCTATACTCTATCCTATCCTATCCTCTATAATATCCTATCCTCTATCCTATCCTATCCTCTATCCTATCCTATCCTCTATCCTATCCTATCCTCTATCCTATATTATCCTCTATCCTATCCCATCCTCTATCCTATCCTATCCTCTATCCTATCATATCCTCTATCCTATATTATCCTCTATCCTATCCTATCCTATCCTCTATCCTATCCTATCCTCTATCCTATCCTATCCTCTATCCTATCCTTTTCTCTATCCTATCCTATCCTCTATCCTATCCTATCCTCTATCCTATCCTATCCTCTATCCTATCCTATCCTCTATCCTATCCTATCCTCTATCCTATCCTATCCTGTATCATATCCTATCCTCTATCCTATCCTATCCTCTATCCTATCCTATTCTCTATCCTATCCTATCCTCTATCCTATCCTATCCTCTATCCTATCCTAGTCTCTATCCCATCCTATCCTCTATCCTATCCTATCCTCTATCATATCCTATCCTCTATCCTATCCTATCCTGTATCCTATCCTTATCCTCTATCGTATCCTATCATCTATCCTATCCTATCCTCTATCCTATCCTATCCTCTATCCTATCCTATCCTCTATCCTATTCTATCCTCTATCCTATCCTATCCTCTATCCTATCCTATCCTCTATCCTATCCTATCCTCTATCCTATCCTGTCCTCTATCCTATCCTATCCTCTATCCTATCCTATCCTCTATCCTATCCTATCCTCTATCATATCCTATCCTCTACCGTATCCTATCCTCTATCCTATCCTATCCTCTATCCTATCCTATCCTCTATCCTATCATATCCTCTGTCCTATCCTATTCTCTATCCTATCCTATCCTCTATCCTATCCTATCCTCTATCCTATCCTATCCTCTATCATATCCTATCCTCTATCCTATCCTATCCTGTATCCTATTCTATCCTCTATCCTATCCTATCCTCTATCCTATCCTATCCTGTATCATATCCTATCCTCTATCCTATCCTATCCTATCCTCTATCCTATCCTATCCTCTATCCTATATTATCCTCTATCCTATCCTATCCTATCCTCTATCCTATCCTATCCTCTACCATATAATATCCTCTATCCTATCCTATCCTCAATCCTATCCTATCCTCTATCCTATCCTATCCTCTATCCTATATTATCCTCTATCCTATCCCATCCTCTATCCTATCCTATCCTCTATCCTATCCTATCCTCTATCCTATCCTATCCTCTATCCTATCCTATCCTGTATCCTATTCTATCCTCTATCCTATCCTATCCTGTATCATATCCTATCCTCTATCCTATCATATCCTCTGTCCTATCCTATTCTCTATCCTATCCTATCCTCTATCCTATCCTATCCTCTATCCTATCCTATCCTCTATCATATCCTATCCTCTATCCTATCCTATCCTGTATCCTATTCTATCCTCTATCCTATCCTATCCTCTATCCTATCCTATCCTGTATCATATCCTATCCTCTATCCTATCCTATCCTCTATCCTATTCTATCCTCTATCCTAACCAATCCTACATCCTATTCTCTATCCTATCCTATCCTCTATCGTATCCTATCCTCCATCCTATCCAATCCTATATCCTATCCTCTATCCTATCCTATCCTCTATCCTATCCTATCCTCTATCCTATCCTATCCTCTGTCCTATCCTAGTCTCTATCCTATCCTATCCTCTATCCTGTCCTATCCTCTATCATATCCTATCCTCTATCCTATCCTATCCTCTATCCTATCCTATCCTGTATCCTATTCTATCCTCTATCCTATCCTATCCTGTATCATATCCTATCCACTATCCTATCCTATCCTCTATCCTATTCTATCCTCTATCATATCCGATCCTCTATCCTATCCTATCCTCTATCCTATCCTTATCCTCTATCGTAACCTATCCTCTATCCTATCCTATCATCTATCCTATCCTATCCTGTATCCTATTCTATCCTCTATCCTATCCTATCCTGTATCCTATCCTATCCTCTATCCTATCCTATCCTCTATCCTATCCTATCCTATCCTCTATCCTATCCTCTATCCTATCCTATCCTCTATCCTATCCTATCCTTTATCCTATATTATCCTCTATCCTATCCCATCCTCTATCCTATCCTATCCTCTATCCTATCCTATCCTCTATCCTATCCTATCCTCTATCCTATCCCATCCTCTATCCTATCCCATCCTCTATCCTATCCTATCCTCTATCCTATCCTATCCTCTATCCTATCCTATCCTCTATCCTATCCTATCCTCTATCCTATATTATCCTCTATCCTATCCTATTTTATCCTCTATCCTATCCTATCCTCTATCCTATCGTATCCTCTATCCTATCCTATTCTCTATCCTATCCTATCCTCTATCCTATCCTATCCTCTATCCTATCCTATCCTCTGTCCTATCCTATCCTCTATCCTATCCTATCCTCTATCCTATCCTATCCTCTATCATATCCTATCCTCTATCCTATCCTATCCTCTATCCTATCCTATCCTCTATCCTATCCTATCCTCTATCGTATCCTATCCTCTATCCTATCCTATCCTCTATCCTATCCTATCCTCTATCCTATCCTATCCTCTGTCCTATCCTATCCTCTATCCTATCCTATCCTCTATCCTATCCTATCCTCTATCCTATCCTATCCTCTATCCTATCTTCTATCCTATCCTATCCTCTATCCTATCCTATCCTCTATCCTATATTATCCTCTATCCTATCCCATCCTCTATCCTATCCTATCCTCTATCCTATCATATCCTCTATCCTATATTATCCTCTATCCTATCCTATCCTATCCTCTATCCTATCCTATCCTCTATCCTATCCTATCCTCTATCCTATCCTATCCTCTATCCTATCCTATCCTCTATCGTATCCTATCCTCTATCCTATCCTATCCTCTATCCTATCCTATCCTCTATCCTATCCTATCCTCTGTCCTATCCTATCCTCTATCCTATCCTATCCTCTATCCTATCTTCTATCCTATCCTATCCTCTATCCTATCCTATCCTCTATCCTATATTATCCTCTATCCTATCCCATCCTCTATCCTATCCTATCCTCTATCCTATCCTATCCTCTATCCTATCCTATACTCTATCCTATCCTATCCTCTATAATATCCTATCCTCTATCCTATCCTATCCTCTATCCTATCCTATCCTCTATCCTATCCTATCCTCTATCCTATCCTATCCTCTATCCTATATTATCCTCTATCCTATCCCATCCTCTATCCTATCCTATCCTCTATCCTATCATATCCTCTATCCTATATTATCCTCTATCCTATCCTATCCTATCCTCTATCCTATCCTATCCTCTATCCTATCCTATCCTCTATCCTATCCTTTTCTCTATCCTATCCTATCCTCTATCCTATCCTATCCTCTATCCTATCCTATCCTCTATCCTATCCTATCCTCTATCCTATCCTATCCTCTATCCTATCCTATCCTGTATCATATCCTATCCTCTATCCTATCCTATCCTCTATCCTATCCTATTCTCTATCCTATCCTATCCTCTATCCTATCCTATCCTCTATCCTATCCTAGTCTCTATCCCATCCTATCCTCTATCCTATCCTATCCTCTATCATATCCTATCCTCTATCCTATCCTATCCTGTATCCTATCCTTATCCTCTATCGTATCCTATCATCTATCCTATCCTATCCTCTATCCTATCCTATCCTCTATCCTATCCTATCCTCTATCCTATTCTATCCTCTATCCTATCCTATCCTCTATCCTATCCTATCCTCTATCCTATCCTATCCTCTATCCTATCCTGTCCTCTATCCTATCCTATCCTCTATCCTATCCTATCCTCTATCCTATCCTATCCTCTATCATATCCTATCCTCTACCGTATCCTATCCTCTATCCTATCCTATCCTCTATCCTATCCTATCCTCTATCCTATCATATCCTCTGTCCTATCCTATTCTCTATCCTATCCTATCCTCTATCCTATCCTATCCTCTATCCTATCCTATCCTCTATCATATCCTATCCTCTATCCTATCCTATCCTGTATCCTATTCTATCCTCTATCCTATCCTATCCTCTATCCTATCCTATCCTGTATCATATCCTATCCTCTATCCTATCCTATCCTCTATCCTATTCTATCCTCTATCCTAACCAATCCTACATCCTATTCTCTATCCTATCCTATCCTCTATCGTATCCTATCCTCCATCCTATCCAATCCTATATCCTATCCTCTATCCTATCCTATCCTCTATCCTATCCTATCCTCTATCATATCCTATGCTCTATCCTATCCTATCCTCTATCCTATCCTATCCTCTATCCTATCCAATCCTATATCCTATCCTCTATCATATCCTATCCGCTATCCTATCCTATCCTCTATCCTATCCTATCCGCTATCCTATCCAATCCTATATCCTATTCTCTGTCCTATCCTATCCTCTATCCTAACCTATCCTCTATCCTATATTATCCTCTATCCTATCCCATCCTCTATCCTATCCTATCCTCTATCCTATCCTATCCTCTATCCTATCCTATCCTCTATCCTATCCTATTCTCTATCCTATCCTATCCTCTATCCTATCGTATCCTCTATCGTATCCTATCCTCTATCCTATTAAATCCTATATCGTATCCTCTATCCTATCCTATCCTCTTTCCTATCCTATCCTCTATCCTATCCTATCCTCTATCCTATCCTATCCTCTATCCTATCCTATCCTCTATCCTATCCTATCCTCTATCCTATATTATCCTCTATCCTATCCTATCCTATCCTCTATCCTATCCTATCCTCTACCATATAATATCCTCTATCCTATCCTATCCTCAATCCTATCCTATCCTCTATCCTATCCTATCCTCTATCCTATATTATCCTCTATCCTATCCCATCCTCTATCCTATCCTATCCTCTATCCTATCCTATCCTCTATCCTATCCTATCCTCTATCCTATCCTATCCTGTATCCTATTCTATCCTCTATCCTATCCTATCCTGTATCATATCCTATCCTCTATCCTATCATATCCTCTGTCCTATCCTATTCTCTATCCTATCCTATCCTCTATCCTATCCTATCCTCTATCCTATCCTATCCTCTATCATATCCTATCCTCTATCCTATCCTATCCTGTATCCTATTCTATCCTCTATCCTATCCTATCCTCTATCCTATCCTATCCTGTATCATATCCTATCCTCTATCCTATCCTATCCTCTATCCTATTCTATCCTCTATCCTAACCAATCCTACATCCTATTCTCTATCCTATCCTATCCTCTATCGTATCCTATCCTCCATCCTATCCAATCCTATATCCTATCCTCTATCCTATCCTATCCTCTATCCTATCCTATCCTCTATCATATCCTATGCTCTATCCTATCCTATCCTCTATCCTATCCTATCCTCTATCCTATCCAATCCTATATCCTATCCTCTATCATATCCTATCCTCTATCCTATCCTATCCTCTATCCTATCCTATCCGCTATCCTATCCAATCCTATATCCTATTCTCTGTCCTATCCTATCCTCTATCCTAACCTATCCTCTATCCTATATTATCCTCTATCCTATCCCATCCTCTATCCTATCCTATCCTCTATCCTATCCTATCCTCTATCCTATCCTATCCTCTATCCTATCCTATTCTCTATCCTATCCTATCCTCTATCCTATCGTATCCTCTATCGTATCCTATCCTCTATCCTATTAAATCCTATATCGTATCCTCTATCCTATCCTATCCTCTTTCCTATCCTATCCTCTATCCTATCCTATCCTCTATCCTATCCTATCCTTTATCCTATCCTATCCTCTATCCTATCCTATCCTCTATCCTATATTATCCTCTATCCTATCCTATCCTATCCTCTATCCTATCCTATCCTCTACCATATAATATCCTCTATCCTATCCTATCCTCAATCCTATCCTATCCTCTATCCTATCCTATCCTCTATCCTATATTATCCTCTATCCTATCCCATCCTCTATCCTATCCTATCCTCTATCCTATCCTATCCTCTATCCTATCCTATCCTCTATCCTATCCTATCCTGTATCCTATTCTATCCTCTATCCTATCCTATCCTGTATCATATCCTATCCTCTATCCTATCCTATCCTCTATCCTATTCTATCCTCTATCATATCCGATCCTCTATCCTATCCTATCCTCTATCCTATCCTTATCCTCTATCGTATCCTATCCTCTATCCTATATTATCCTCTATCCTATCCCATCCTCTATCCTATCCTATCCTCTATCCTATCCTATCCTCTATCCTATCCTTGTCTCTATCCTATCCTATCCTCTATCCTGTCCTATCCTCTATCATATCCTATCCTCTATCCTATCCTATCCTCTGTCCTATCCTATCCTCTATCCTATCCTATCCTCTATCCTATCCTATCCTCTATCATATCCTATCCTCTATCCTATCCTATCCTCTATCCTATCCTATCCTCTATCCTATCCTATCCTCTATCGTATCCTATCCTCTATCCTATCCTATCCTCTATCCTATCCTATCCTCTATCCTATCCTATCCTCTGTCCTATCCTATCCTCTATCCTATCCTATCCTCTATCCTATCCTATCCTCTATCCTATCCTATCCTCTATCCTATCTTCTATCCTATCCTATCCTCTATCCTATCCTATCCTCTATCCTATATTATCCTCTATCCTATCCCTTCCTCTATCCTATCCTATCCTCTATCCTATCATATCCTCTATCCTAAATTATCCTCTATCCTATCCTACCCTATCCTCTATCCTATCCTATCCTCTATCCTATCCTATCCTCTATCCTATCCTATCCTCTATCCTATCCTATCCTCTATCCTATCCTATCCTCTATCCTATCCTATCCTCTATCCTATCCTATCCTCTATCCTATATTATCCTCTATCCTATCCCATCCTCTATCCTATCCTATCCTCTATCCTATCATATCCTCTATCCTATATTATCCTCTATCCTATCCTATCCTATCCTCTATCCTATCCTATCCTCTATCCTATCCTATCCTCTATCCTATCCTATCCTCTATCCTATATTATCCTCTATCCTATCCCATCCTCTATCCTATCCTATCCTCTATCCTATCCTATCCTCTATCCTATCCTATCCTCTATCCTATCCTAGTCTCTATCCTATCCTATCCTCTATCCTGTCCTATCCTCTATCATATCCTATCCTCTATCCTATCCTATCCTCTATCCTATCCTATCCTCTATCCTATCCTATCCTCTATCCTATCTTCTATCCTATCCTATCCTCTATCCTATCCTATCCTCTATCCTATATTATCCTCTATCCTATCCTATCCTATCCTCTATCCTATCCTATCCTCTATCCTATCCTATCCTCTATCCTATCCTATCCTCTATCCTATCCTATCCTCTATCCTATCCTATCCTCTATCCTATCCTATCCTCTATCCTATCCTATCCTCTATCCTATATTATCCTCTATCCTATCCCATCCTCTATCCTATCCTATCCTCTATCCTATCATATCCTCTATCCTATATTATCCTCTATCCTATCCTATCCTATCCTCTATCCTATCCTATCCTCTATCCTATCCTATCCTCTATCCTATCCTATCCTCTATCCTATATTATCCTCTATCCTATCCCATCCTCTATCCTATCCTATCCTCTATCCTATCCTATGCTCTATCCTATCCTATCCTCTGTCCTATCCTAGTCTCTATCCTATCCTATCCTCTATCCTGTCCTATCCTCTATCATATCCTATCCTCTATCCTATCCTATCCTCTATCCTATCCTATCCTGTATCCTATTCTATCCTCTATCCTATCCTATCCTGTATCATATCCTATCCACTATCCTATCCTATCCTCTATCCTATTCTATCCTCTATCATATCCGATCCTCTATCCTATCCTATCCTCTATCCTATCCTTATCCTCTATCGTAACCTATCCTCTATCCTATCCTATCATCTATCCTATCCTATCCTGTATCCTATTCTATCCTCTATCCTATCCTATCCTGTATCCTATCCTATCCTCTATCCTATCCTATCCTCTATCCTATCCTATCCTATCCTCTATCCTATCCTCTATCCTATCCTATCCTCTATCCTATCCTATCCTTTATCCTATATTATCCTCTATCCTATCCCATCCTCTATCCTATCCTATCCTCTATCCTATCCTATCCTCTATCCTATCCTATCCTCTATCCTATCCCATCCTCTATCCTATCCCATCCTCTATCCTATCCTATCCTCTATCCTATCCTATCCTCTATCCTATCCTATCCTCTATCCTATCCTATCCTCTATCCTATATTATCCTCTATCCTATCCTATTTTATCCTCTATCCTATCCTATCCTCTATCCTATCGTATCCTCTATCCTATCCTATTCTCTATCCTATCCTATCCTCTATCCTATCCTATCCTCTATCCTATCCTATCCTCTGTCCTATCCTATCCTCTATCCTATCCTATCCTCTATCCTATCCTATCCTCTATCATATCCTATCCTCTATCCTATCCTATCCTCTATCCTATCCTATCCTCTATCCTATCCTATCCTCTATCGTATCCTATCCTCTATCCTATCCTATCCTCTATCCTATCCTATCCTCTATCCTATCCTATCCTCTGTCCTATCCTATCCTCTATCCTATCCTATCCTCTATCCTATCCTATCCTCTATCCTATCCTATCCTCTATCCTATCTTCTATCCTATCCTATCCTCTATCCTATCCTATCCTCTATCCTATATTATCCTCTATCCTATCCCATCCTCTATCCTATCCTATCCTCTATCCTATCATATCCTCTATCCTATATTATCCTCTATCCTATCCTATCCTATCCTCTATCCTATCCTATCCTCTATCCTATCCTATCCTCTATCCTATCCTATCCTCTATCCTATCCTATCCTCTATCGTATCCTATCCTCTATCCTATCCTATCCTCTATCCTATCCTATCCTCTATCCTATCCTATCCTCTGTCCTATCCTATCCTCTATCCTATCCTATCCTCTATCCTATCTTCTATCCTATCCTATCCTCTATCCTATCCTATCCTCTATCCTATATTATCCTCTATCCTATCCCATCCTCTATCCTATCCTATCCTCTATCCTATCCTATCCTCTATCCTATCCTATACTCTATCCTATCCTATCCTCTATAATATCCTATCCTCTATCCTATCCTATCCTCTATCCTATCCTATCCTCTATCCTATCCTATCCTCTATCCTATATTATCCTCTATCCTATCCCATCCTCTATCCTATCCTATCCTCTATCCTATCATATCCTCTATCCTATATTATCCTCTATCCTATCCTATCCTATCCTCTATCCTATCCTATCCTCTATCCTATCCTATCCTCTATCCTATCCTTTTCTCTATCCTATCCTATCCTCTATCCTATCCTATCCTCTATCCTATCCTATCCTCTATCCTATCCTATCCTCTATCCTATCCTATCCTCTATCCTATCCTATCCTGTATCATATCCTATCCTCTATCCTATCCTATCCTCTATCCTATCCTATTCTCTATCCTATCCTATCCTCTATCCTATCCTATCCTCTATCCTATCCTAGTCTCTATCCCATCCTATCCTCTATCCTATCCTATCCTCTATCATATCCTATCCTCTATCCTATCCTATCCTGTATCCTATCCTTATCCTCTATCGTATCCTATCATCTATCCTATCCTATCCTCTATCCTATCCTATCCTCTATCCTATCCTATCCTCTATCCTATTCTATCCTCTATCCTATCCTATCCTCTATCCTATCCTATCCTCTATCCTATCCTATCCTCTATCCTATCCTGTCCTCTATCCTATCCTATCCTCTATCCTATCCTATCCTCTATCCTATCCTATCCTCTATCATATCCTATCCTCTACCGTATCCTATCCTCTATCCTATCCTATCCTCTATCCTATCCTATCCTCTATCCTATCATATCCTCTGTCCTATCCTATTCTCTATCCTATCCTATCCTCTATCCTATCCTATCCTCTATCCTATCCTATCCTCTATCATATCCTATCCTCTATCCTATCCTATCCTGTATCCTATTCTATCCTCTATCCTATCCTATCCTCTATCCTATCCTATCCTGTATCATATCCTATCCTCTATCCTATCCTATCCTCTATCCTATTCTATCCTCTATCCTAACCAATCCTACATCCTATTCTCTATCCTATCCTATCCTCTATCGTATCCTATCCTCCATCCTATCCAATCCTATATCCTATCCTCTATCCTATCCTATCCTCTATCCTATCCTATCCTCTATCATATCCTATGCTCTATCCTATCCTATCCTCTATCCTATCCTATCCTCTATCCTATCCAATCCTATATCCTATCCTCTATCATATCCTATCCGCTATCCTATCCTATCCTCTATCCTATCCTATCCGCTATCCTATCCAATCCTATATCCTATTCTCTGTCCTATCCTATCCTCTATCCTAACCTATCCTCTATCCTATATTATCCTCTATCCTATCCCATCCTCTATCCTATCCTATCCTCTATCCTATCCTATCCTCTATCCTATCCTATCCTCTATCCTATCCTATTCTCTATCCTATCCTATCCTCTATCCTATCGTATCCTCTATCGTATCCTATCCTCTATCCTATTAAATCCTATATCGTATCCTCTATCCTATCCTATCCTCTTTCCTATCCTATCCTCTATCCTATCCTATCCTCTATCCTATCCTATCCTCTATCCTATCCTATCCTCTATCCTATCCTATCCTCTATCCTATATTATCCTCTATCCTATCCTATCCTATCCTCTATCCTATCCTATCCTCTACCATATAATATCCTCTATCCTATCCTATCCTCAATCCTATCCTATCCTCTATCCTATCCTATCCTCTATCCTATATTATCCTCTATCCTATCCCATCCTCTATCCTATCCTATCCTCTATCCTATCCTATCCTCTATCCTATCCTATCCTCTATCCTATCCTATCCTGTATCCTATTCTATCCTCTATCCTATCCTATCCTGTATCATATCCTATCCTCTATCCTATCATATCCTCTGTCCTATCCTATTCTCTATCCTATCCTATCCTCTATCCTATCCTATCCTCTATCCTATCCTATCCTCTATCATATCCTATCCTCTATCCTATCCTATCCTGTATCCTATTCTATCCTCTATCCTATCCTATCCTCTATCCTATCCTATCCTGTATCATATCCTATCCTCTATCCTATCCTATCCTCTATCCTATTCTATCCTCTATCCTAACCAATCCTACATCCTTTTCTCTATCCTATCCTATCCTCTATCGTATCCTATCCTCCATCCTATCCAATCCTATATCCTATCCTCTATCCTATCCTATCCTCTATCCTATCCTATCCTCTATCATATCCTATGCTCTATCCTATCCTATCCTCTATCCTATCCTATCCTCTATCCTATCCAATCCTATATCCTATCCTCTATCATATCCTATCCTCTATCCTATCCTATCCTCTATCCTATCCTATCCGCTATCCTATCCAATCCTATATCCTATTCTCTGTCCTATCCTATCCTCTATCCTAACCTATCCTCTATCCTATATTATCCTCTATCCTATCCCATCCTCTATCCTATCCTATCCTCTATCCTATCCTATCCTCTATCCTATCCTATCCTCTATCCTATCCTATTCTCTATCCTATCCTATCCTCTATCCTATCGTATCCTCTATCGTATCCTATCCTCTATCCTATTAAATCCTATATCGTATCCTCTATCCTATCCTATCCTCTTTCCTATCCTATCCTCTATCCTATCCTATCCTCTATCCTATCCTATCCTTTATCCTATCCTATCCTCTATCCTATCCTATCCTCTATCCTATATTATCCTCTATCCTATCCTATCCTATCCTCTATCCTATCCTATCCTCTACCATATAATATCCTCTATCCTATCCTATCCTCAATCCTATCCTATCCTCTATCCTATCCTATCCTCTATCCTATATTATCCTCTATCCTATCCCATCCTCTATCCTATCCTATCCTCTATCCTATCCTATCCTCTATCCTATCCTATCCTCTATCCTATCCTATCCTGTATCCTATTCTATCCTCTATCCTATCCTATCCTGTATCATATCCTATCCTCTATCCTATCCTATCCTCTATCCTATTCTATCCTCTATCATATCCTATCCTCTATCCTATCCTATCCTCTATCCTATCCTATCCTCTATCCTATCCTATCCTATCCTCTATCCTATCCTCTATCCTATCCTATCCTCTATCCTATCCTATCCTCTATCCTATATTATCCTCTATCCTATCCCATCCTATCCTATCCTCTATCCTATCCTATCCTCTATCCTATATTATCCTCTATCCTATCCCATCCTCTATCATATCCTATCCTCTATCCTATCCTATCCTCTATCCTATCCTATCCGCTATCCTATCCAATCCTATATCCTATTCTCTGTCCTATCCTATCCTCTATCCTAACCTATCCTCTATCCTATATTATCCTCTATCCTATCCCATCCTCTATCCTATCCTATCCTCTATCCTATCCTATCCTCTATCCTATCCTATCCTCTATCCTATCCTATTCTCTATCCTATCCTATCCTCTATCCTATCGTATCCTCTATCGTATCCTATCCTCTATCCTATTAAATCCTATATCGTATCCTCTATCCTATCCTATCCTCTTTCCTATCCTATCCTCTATCCTATCCTATCCTCTATCCTATCCTATCCTTTATCCTATCCTATCCTCTATCCTATCCTATCCTCTATCCTATATTATCCTCTATCCTATCCTATCCTATCCTCTATCCTATCCTATCCTCTACCATATAATATCCTCTATCCTATCCTATCCTCAATCCTATCCTATCCTCTATCCTATCCTATCCTCTATCCTATATTATCCTCTATCCTATCCCATCCTCTATCCTATCCTATCCTCTATCCTATCCTATCCTCTATCCTATCCTATCCTCTATCCTATCCTATCCTGTATCCTATTCTATCCTCTATCCTATCCTATCCTGTATCATATCCTATCCTCTATCCTATCCTATCCTCTATCCTATTCTATCCTCTATCATATCCGATCCTCTATCCTATCCTATCCTCTATCCTATCCTTATCCTCTATCGTATCCTATCCTCTATCCTATCCTATCCTCTATCCTATCCTATCCTCTATCCTATCCTATCCTCTATCCTATCCTATCCTCTATCCTATCCTATCCTATCCTCTATCCTATCCTCTATCCTATCCTATCCTCTATCCTATCCTATCCTCTATCCTATATTATCCTCTATCCTATCCCATCCTATCCTATCCTCTATCCTATCCTATCCTCTATCCTATATTATCCTCTATCCTATCCCATCCTCTATCCTATCCTATCCTCTATCCTATCATATCCTCTATCCTATATTATCCTCTATCCTATCCTATCCTATCCTCTATCCTATCCTATCCTCTATCCTATCCTATCCTCTATCCTATCCTATCCTCTATCCTATCCTATCCTCTATCCTATCCTATCCTCTATCCTATCCTATCCTCTATCCTATATTATCCTCTATCCTATCCCACCCTCTATCCTATCTTATCCTCTATCCTATCATATCCTCTATCCTATATTATCCTCTATCCTATCCTATCCTATCCTCTATCCTATCCTATCCTCTAACCTATCCTATCCTCTATCCTATCCTATCCTCTATCCTATCCCATCCTCTATCCTATCCTATCCTCTATCCTATCCTATCCTCTATCCTATCCTATCCTCTATCCTATCCTATCCTCTATCCTATATTATCCTCTATCCTATCCTATTTTATCCTCTATCCTATCCTATCCTCTATCCTATCGTATCCTCTATCCTATCCTATTCTCTATCCTATCCTATCCTCTATCCTATCCTATCCTCTATCCTATCCTATCCTCTGTCCTATCCTATCCTCTATCCTATCCTATCCTCTATCCTATCCTATCCTCTATCATATCCTATCCTCTATCCTATCCTATCCTCTATCCTATCCTATCCTCTATCCTATCCTATCCTCTATCGTATCCTATCCTCTATCCTATCCTATCCTCTATCCTATCCTATCCTCTATCCTATCCTATCCTCTGTCCTATCCTATCCTCTATCCTATCCTATCCTCTATCCTATCCTATCCTCTATCCTATCCTATCCTCTATCCCATCTTCTATCCTATCCTATCCTCTATCCTATCCTATCCTCTATCCTATATTATCCTCTATCCTATCCCTTCCTCTATCCTATCCTATCCTCTATCCTATCATATCCTCTATCCTATATTATCCTCTATCCTATCCTACCCTATCCTCTATCCTATCCTATCCTCTATCCTATCCTATCCTCTATCCTATCCTATCCTCTATCCTATCCTATCCTCTATCCTATCCTATCCTCTATCCTATCCTATCCTCTATCCTATATTATCCTCTATCCTATCCCATCCTCTATCCTATCCTATCCTCTATCCTATCATATCCTCTATCCTATATTATCCTCTATCCTATCCTATCCTATCCTCTATCCTATCCTATCCTCTATCCTATCCTATCCTCTATCCTATCCTATCCTCTATCCTATCCTATCCTCTATCCTATATTATCCTCTATCCTATCCCATCCTCTATCCTATCCTATCCTCTATCCTATCCTATCCTCTATCCTATCCTATCCTCTATCCTATCCTAGTCTCTATCCTATCCTATCCTCTATCCTGTCCTATCCTCTATCATATCCTATCCTCTATCCTATCCTATCCTCTATCCTATCCTATCCTCTATCCTATCCTATCCTCTATCCTATCTTCTATCCTATCCTATCCTCTATCCTATCCTATCCTCTATCCTATATTATCCTCTATCCTATCCTATCCTATCCTCTATCCTATCCTATCCTCTATCCTATCCTATCCTCTATCCTATCCTATCCTCTATCCTATCCTATCCTCTATCCTATCCTATCCTCTATCCTATCCCATCCTCTATCCTATCCTATCCTCTATCCTATCATATCCTCTATCCTATATTATCCTCTATCCTATCCTATCCTATCCTCTATCCTATCCTATCCTCTATCCTATCCTATCCTCTATCCTATCCTTTTCTCTATCCTATCCTATCCTCTATCCTATCCTATCCTCTATCCTATCCTATCCTCTATCCTATCCTATCCTCTATCCTATCCTATCCTCTATCCTATCCTATCCTGTATCATATCCTATCCTCTATCCTATCCTATCCTCTATCCTATCCTATTCTCTATCCTATCCTATCCTCTATCCTATCCTATCCTCTATCCTATCCTAGTCTCTATCCCATCCTATCCTCTATCCTATCCTATCCTCTATCATATCCTATCCTCTATCCTATCCTATCCTGTATCCTATCCTTATCCTCTATCGTATCCTATCATCTATCCTATCCTATCCTCTATCCTATCCTATCCTCTATCCTATCCTATCCTCTATCCTATCCTATCCTCTATCCTATCCTATCCTCTATCCTATATTATCCTCTATCCTATCCCATCCTCTATCCTATCCTGTCCTCTATCCTATCATATCCTCTATCCTATATTATCCTCTATCCTATCCTATCCTATCCTCTATCCTATCCTATCCTCTATCCTATCCTATCCTCTATCCTATCCAATCCTCTATCCTATATTATCCTCTATCCTATCCCATCCTCTATCCTATCCTATCCTCTATCCTATCCTATCCTCTATCCTATCCTATCCTCTATCCTATCCTAGTCTCTATCCTATCCTATCCTCTATCCTGTCCTATCCTCTATCATATCCTATCCTCTATCCTATCCTATCCTCTATCCTATCCTATCCTGTATCCTATTCTATCCTCTATCCTATCCTATCCTGTATCATATCCTATCCTCTATCCTATCCTATCCTCTATCCTATTCTATCCTCTATCATATCCGATCCTCTATCCTATCCTATCCTCTATCCTATCCTTATCCTCTATCGTATCCTATCCTCTATCCTATCCTATCCTCTATCCTATCCTATCCTCTATCCTATCCTATCCTCTATCCTATCAAATCCTATCCTCTATCCTATCCTCTATCCTATCCTATCCTCTATCCTATCCTATCCTCTATCCTATATTATCCTCTATCCTATCCCATCCTCTATCCTATCCTATCCTCTATCCTATCATATCCTCTATCCTATATTATCCTCTATCCTATCCTATCCAATCCTCTATCCTATCCTATCCTCTATCCTATCCTATCCTCTATCCTATCCTATTCTCTATCCTATCCTATCCTCTATCCTATCCTATCCTCTATCCTATCCTATCCTCTATCCTATCCTATCCTCTATCCTATCCTATCCTCTATCATATCCTATCCTCTATCCTATCCTATCCTCTATCCTATTATCCTCTATCCTATATTATCCTCTATCCTATCCTATCCTATCCTCTATCCTATCCTATCCTCTATCCTATCCTATCCTCTATCCTATCCTATCCTCTATCCTATCCCATCCTCTATCCTATCCTATCCTCTATCCTATCCTATCCTCTATCCTATCCTATCCTCTATCCTATCCTATCCTCTATCCTATATTATCCTCTATCCTATCCCATCCTCTATCCTATCCTATCCTCTATCCTATCCTATCCTCTATCCTATCCTTGTCTCTATCCTATCCTATCCTCTATCCTGTCCTATCCTCTATCATATCCTATCCTCTATCCTATCCTATCCTCTGTCCTATCCTATCCTCTATCCTATCCTATCCTCTATCCTATCCTATCCTCTATCATATCCTATCCTCTATCCTATCCTATCCTCTATCCTATCCTATCCTCTATCCTATCCTATCCTCTATCGTATCCTATCCTCTATCCTATCCTATCCTCTATCCTATCCTATCCTCTATCCTATCCTATCCTCTGTCCTATCCTATCCTCTATCCTATCCTATCCTCTATCCTATCCTATCCTCTATCCTATCCTATCCTCTATCCTATCTTCTATCCTATCCTATCCTCTATCCTATCCTATCCTCTATCCTATATTATCCTCTATCCTATCCCTTCCTCTATCCTATCCTATCCTCTATCCTATCATATCCTCTATCCTAAATTATCCTCTATCCTATCCTACCCTATCCTCTATCCTATCCTATCCTCTATCCTATCCTATCCTCTATCCTATCCTATCCTCTATCCTATCCTATCCTCTATCCTATCCTATCCTCTATCCTATCCTATCCTCTATCCTATATTATCCTCTATCCTATCCCATCCTCTATCCTATCCTATCCTCTATCCTATCATATCCTCTATCCTATATTATCCTCTATCCTATCCTATCCTATCCTCTATCCTATCCTATCCTCTATCCTATCCTATCCTCTATCCTATCCTATCCTCTATCCTATATTATCCTCTATCCTATCCCATCCTCTATCCTATCCTATCCTCTATCCTATCCTATCCTCTATCCTATCCTATCCTCTATCCTATCCTAGTCTCTATCCTATCCTATCCTCTATCCTGTCCTATCCTCTATCATATCCTATCCTCTATCCTATCCTATCCTCTATCCTATCCTATCCTCTATCCTATCCTATCCTCTATCCTATCTTCTATCCTATCCTATCCTCTATCCTATCCTATCCTCTATCCTATATTATCCTCTATCCTATCCTATCCTATCCTCTATCCTATCCTATCCTCTATCCTATCCTATCCTCTATCCTATCCTATCCTCTATCCTATCCTATCCTCTATCCTATCCTATCCTCTATCCTATCCTATCCTCTATCCTATCCTATCCTCTATCCTATATTATCCTCTATCCTATCCCATCCTCTATCCTATCCTATCCTCTATCCTATCATATCCTCTATCCTATATTATCCTCTATCCTATCCTATCCTATCCTCTATCCTATCCTATCCTCTATCCTATCCTATCCTCTATCCTATCCTATCCTCTATCCTATATTATCCTCTATCCTATCCCATCCTCTATCCTATCCTATCCTCTATCCTATCCTATGCTCTATCCTATCCTATCCTCTGTCCTATCCTAGTCTCTATCCTATCCTATCCTCTATCCTGTCCTATCCTCTATCATATCCTATCCTCTATCCTATCCTATCCTCTATCCTATCCTATCCTGTATCCTATTCTATCCTCTATCCTATCCTATCCTGTATCATATCCTATCCACTATCCTATCCTATCCTCTATCCTATTCTATCCTCTATCATATCCGATCCTCTATCCTATCCTATCCTCTATCCTATCCTTATCCTCTATCGTAACCTATCCTCTATCCTATCCTATCATCTATCCTATCCTATCCTGTATCCTATTCTATCCTCTATCCTATCCTATCCTGTATCCTATCCTATCCTCTATCCTATCCTATCCTCTATCCTATCCTATCCTATCCTCTATCCTATCCTCTATCCTATCCTATCCTCTATCCTATCCTATCCTTTATCCTATATTATCCTCTATCCTATCCCATCCTCTATCCTATCCTATCCTCTATCCTATCCTATCCTCTATCCTATCCTATCCTCTATCCTATCCCATCCTCTATCCTATCCCATCCTCTATCCTATCCTATCCTCTATCCTATCCTATCCTCTATCCTATCCTATCCTCTATCCTATCCTATCCTCTATCCTATATTATCCTCTATCCTATCCTATTTATCCTCTATCCTATCCTATCCTCTATCCTATCGTATCCTCTATCCTATCCTATTCTCTATCCTATCCTATCCTCTATCCTATCCTATCCTCTATCCTATCCTATCCTCTGTCCTATCCTATCCTCTATCCTATCCTATCCTCTATCCTATCCTATCCTCTATCATATCCTATCCTCTATCCTATCCTATCCTCTATCCTATCCTATCCTCTATCCTATCCTATCCTCTATCGTATCCTATCCTCTATCCTATCCTATCCTCTATCCTATTAAATCCTATATCGTATCCTCTATCCTATCCTATCCTCTTTCCTATCCTATCCTCTATCCTATCCTATCCTCTATCCTATCCTATCCTCTATCCTATCCTATCCTCTATCCTATCCTATCCTCTATCCTATATTATCCTCTATCCTATCCTATCCTATCCTCTATCCTATCCTATCCTCTACCATATAATATCCTCTATCCTATCCTATCCTCAATCCTATCCTATCCTCTATCCTATCCTATCCTCTATCCTATATTATCCTCTATCCTATCCCATCCTCTATCCTATCCTATCCTCTATCCTATCCTATCCTCTATCCTATCCTATCCTCTATCCTATCCTATCCTGTATCCTATTCTATCCTCTATCCTATCCTATCCTGTATCATATCCTATCCTCTATCCTATCCTATCCTCTATCCTATTCTATCCTCTATCATATCCGATCCTCTATCCTATCCTATCCTCTATCCTATCCTATCCTCTATCCTATCCTATCCTCTATCCTATCCTATCCTATCCTCTATCCTATCCTCTATCCTATCCTATCCTCTATCCTATCCTATCCTCTATCCTATCTATCCTCTATCCTATCCCATCCTATCCTATCCTCTATCCTATCCTATCCTCTATCCTATATTATCCTCTATCCTATCCCATCCTCTATCCTATCCTATCCTCTATCCTATCATATCCTCTATCCTATATTATCCTCTATCCTATCCTATCCTATCCTCTATCCTATCCTATCCTCTATCCTATCCTATCCTCTATCCTATCCTATCCTCTATCCTATCCTATCCTCTATCCTATCCTATCCTCTATCCTATCCTATCCTCTATCCTATCCTATCCTCTATCCTATATTATCCTCTATCCTATCCCTATCCTCTATCCTATCTTATCCTCTATCCTATCATATCCTCTATCCTATCTTATCCTCTATCCTATCCTATCCTATCCTCTATCCTATCCTATCCTCTATCCTATCCTATCCTCTATCCTATCCTATCCTCTATCCTATCCTCTCTCTATCCTATCCTCTATCCTATCCTATCCTCTATCCTATCCTATCCTCTATCCTATCCTATCCTCTATCCTATCCTATCCTCTATCCTATCTATCCTCTATCCTATCCTATCCTATCCTCTATCCTATCCTATCCTCTATCCTATCGTATCCTCTATCCTATCCTATTCCTCTATCCTATCCTATCCTCTATCCTATCCTATCCTCTATCCTATCCTATCCTCTGTCCTATCCTATCCTCTATCCTATCCTATCCTCTATCCTATCCTATCCTCTATCATATCCTATCCTCTATCCTATCCTATCCTCTATCCTATCCTATCCTCTATCCTATCCTATCCTCTATCGTATCCTATCCTCTATCCTATCCTATCCTCTATCCTATCCTATCCTCTATCCTATCCTATCCTCTAGTCCTATCCTATCCTCTATCCTATCCTATCCTCTATCCTATCCTATCCTCTATCCTATCCTATCCTCTATCCTATCTTCTATCCTATCCTATCCTCTATCCTATCCTATCCTCTATCCTATATTATCCTCTATCCTATCCCTTCCTCTATCCTATCCTATCCTCTATCCTATCATATCCTCTATCCTATATTATCCTCTATCCTATCCTACCCTATCCTCTATCCTATCCGTATCCTCTATCCTATCCTATCCTCTATCCTATCCTATCCTCTATCCTATCCTATCCTCTATCCTATCCTATCCTCTATCCTATCATATCCTCTATCCTATATTATCCTCTATCCTATCCTATCCTATCCTCTATCCTATCCTATCCTCTATCCTATCCTATCCTCTATCCTATCCTATCCTCTATCCTATCCCATCCTCTATCCTATCCTATCCTCTATCCTATCATATCCTCTATCCTATATTATCCTCTATCCTATCCTATCCTATCCTCTATCCTATCCTATCCTCTATCCTATCCTATCCTCTATCTATCCTATCCTCTATCCTATCATATCCTCTATCCTATATTATCCTCTATCCTATCCTATCCTATCCTCTATCCTATCCTATCCTCTATCCTATCCTATCCTCTATCCTATCCTATCCTCTATCCTATATTATCCTCTATCCTATCCCA